>NC_045806.1:59025481-59279566 GCF_009873245.2 Balaenoptera musculus | reverse complement strand
TAATGTGCTGTTGGACTCTGTTTGCTAGTATTTTGTTGAGGATTTTTGCATCTATGTTCATCAGTGATATTGGCCTGTAGTTTTCTTTTTTTGTGACATCTTTGTCTGGTTTTGGTATCAGGGTGATGGTGGCCTCGTAGAATGATTTTGGGAGTGTTCCTCCCTCTGCTATATTTTGGAAAAGTTTGAGAAGTATAGGTGTTAGCTCTTCTCTAAATGTTTGATAGAATTCGCCTGTGAATCCATATGGTCCTGGGCTTTTGTGTGTTGGAAGAGTTTTAATCACAGTTTCAATTTCAGTACTTGTGATTGGTCTGTTCATATTTTCTGTTTCTTCCTGGTTCAGTCTCGGAAGGTTGTGCATTTCTAAGAACTTGTCCATTTCCTCCAGGTTGTCCATTTTACTGGCATATAGTTGCTTGTAGTAATCTCTCATGATCCTTTGTATTTCTGCAGTGTCAGTTGTTACTTCTCCTTTTGCATTTCTAATTTTATTGATTTGAGTCTTCTCCCTTTTTTTCTTGATGAGTCTGGTTAATGGTTTATCAATTTTGTTTATCTTCTCAAAGAACCAGCTTTTAGTTTTATTGATCTTTGCTATCGTTTCCTTCATTTCTTTTTCATTTATTTCTGCTCTGATCTTTATGATTTCTTTCCTTCTGCTAACTTTGGTGCTTTTTTGTTCTTCTTCCTCTAATTGCTTTAGGTGTAATGTTAGGTTGCTTATTTGAGATGTTTCTTCTTTCTTAAAGTAAGATTGTATTGCTATAAACTTCCCTCTTAGAACTGCTTTTGCTGCATCCCATAGGTTTTGGGCCGTCGTGTCTCCATTGTCATTTGTTTCTAGGTATTTTTTGATTTCCCCTTTGATTGCTTCAGTGATCACTTCGTTATTAAGTAGTGTATTGTGTAGCCTCCATGTGTTTGTATTTTTTACAGATCTTTTCCTGTAATTGATATCTAGTCTCATAGCGTTGTGGTCAGAAAAGATACTTGATACGATTTCAATTTTCTTAAATTTACCAAGGCTTGGTTTGTGACCCAAGATATGATCTATGCTGGAGAATGTTCCATGAGCACTTGAGAAAAATGTGTATTCTGTTGTTTTTGGGTGGAATGTCCTATAAATATCAATTAAGTCCATCTTGTTTAATGTATCATTTAAAGCTTGTGTTTCCTTATTTATTTTCATTTTGGATGATCTGTCCATTGGTGAAAGTGGGGTGTTAAAGTCCCCTACTATGATTGTGTTGCTGTCGACTTCCCCTTTTATGGCTGTTAGTATTTGCCCTATGTATTGAGGTGCTCCTATGTTGGGTGCATAAATATTTACAATTATTATACCTTCCTCTTGGATCGATCCCTTGATCATTATATAGTGTCCTTCTTTGTCTCTTGTAATAGTCTTTATTTTAAAGTCTATTTTGTCTGATATGAGAATTGCTACTCCAGATTTCTTTCTATTTCCATTTGCATGGAATATGTTTTTCCATCCCCTCACTTTCAGTCTCTATGTGTCTCTAGGTCTGAAGTGGGTCTCTTGTAGACAGCATATATATGGGTCTTGTTTTTGTATCCATTCAGCCAGTCTATGTCTTTTGGTGGGAGCATTTAATCCATTTACATTTAAGGTACATACTTCAATTTTTAAAAATGCTTTTGTGAAGGTCATTAAAACTTTATCAGCAAAGCGTAAACCCTCAGGAATGGCAATAAATATATGTTTTATTCAGAGACATTGCAGCTGATTTGCAGGAAATATTTCGCCCCACTCAAGGAATTTGCCCACCTCTAAGTACAAAAAATGGTTCACTCTTATTCAGCCACGTGGTACTTATGCTTCCAGTACAGCCTATAACCAACTAGAATACTAATTATGTGGCTATTTCTCTTACTCTCATCTGCCACTTACTTAGCCTGTGTATTCAGAATAATTGATAGAGGCTTTGCGATGTTTTAAACTACTAACTCTCTATGTTTTCCTGGGGGAAAAAAACCCAAAAACCTCTAAAATTAGGTATGCACAAGCTACTTGGGAGAACTCTCAGTAACTGATTTCTTCTTTTTGCATTCTCTGCAATTTACAATTCCCACAGCATAAATAATACTACTCGAAAAAGCACTCCAAAACTTTTCTCTGACTCTAGCAGTAGTTATAAATGACACAACTTCTGCTCCAGAAGCCCAGAAACTACTCTAAATTCATTAGCTAGTGTTGTCATGGACAATCTCATAGCCCTTGATTTTCTCTAAGCTCCCCATTTCTAATCTCATAGCGTTGTGGTCAGAAAAGATGCTTGATATGATTTCAATTTTCTTAAATTTACTGAGGCTTGATTTGTGACCCAAAATGTGATCTATCCTGGAGAATGTTCCATGCATACTTGAGAAGAACTTGCAGTCTGTTGTTTTTGGATGGAATGTCCTATAAATATCAATTAAATCTATCTTGTCTATTGTGTCATTTACACCTTCTGTTTCCTTGTTTATTTTCATTTTGGATGATCTGTCCATTGGTGTAAGTGAGGTGTTAAAGTCCCCTACTATTACTGTGTTCCTGTGGATTTCCTCTTTTATAGCTGTTAGCACTTGCCTTATGTATTGACGTGCTCCTATGTTGGGAGCATATATGTTTATAATTGTTATATCTTCTTCTTGGATTGATCCCTTGATCATTATGTAGTGTCCTTCCTTGTCTCTTGTAACATTCTTTATTTTAAAGTCTATTTTATCTCATATGAGTATTGCTACTCCAACTTTCTTTTTTTTTAATTAATTTATTTATTTATTTATTTTTGGCTGTGTTGGGTCTTCATTTCTGTGCAAGGGCTTTCTCTAGTCGTGGCAAGCGGGGGCCACTCTTCATCGTGGTGCCTGGGCCTTTCATTATCACGGCCTCTCTTGTTGCGGAGCACAGGCTCCAGACACGCAGGCACAGTAGTTGTGGTTCATGGGACTAGCCGCTCTGCGGCATGTGGGATCCTCCCGGACCGGGGCATGAACCCATGTCCCCTGCATTGGCAGGCAGATTCGCAACCGCTGCACCACCAGGGAAGCCCCAACTTTCTTTTGATTTCCATTTGCATGGAATATATTTTTCCATCCCTCACTTTCAGTCTGTATTTGTCCCTAGGTCTGAAGTGGGTCTCTTGTAGACAACATATATATGGGAATTGTTTTCGTATCCATTTAGCAAGCCTGTGTCTTTTGGTTGGAGCATTTAATCTATTCATGTTTAAGGTTATTATCAATATGTATGTTCCTATGACCATTTTCTTAATTGTTTTGGGTTTGTTTTTGTAGGTCCTTTTCTTCCCTTGTGTTTCCCACTTAGAGAAATTCCTTTAGTATTTGTTGTAGAGCTGGTTTGCTGGTGGTGCTGAATTCTCTTAGCTTTTGCTTGTCTGTAAAGCTTTTGATTTCTCCTTCGAATCTGAATGAAATCCTTGCCAGGTAGAGTAATCTTGGTTGTAGGTTCTTCCCTTTCATCACTTTAAGTATATCATGCCACTTCCTTCTGGCCTGTGGAGTTTCTGCTGAGAAATCAGCTGTTAACCTTATGGGAGTTCCCTTGTATGTTATTTGTCGATTTTCCCTTGCTGCTTTCAATAATTTTTCTTTGTCTTTTATTTTTGCCGATGTGATTACTATGTGTCTCGGCATGTTTCTCCTTGGATTTATCCTGTATGGGACTCTCTGCACTTCCTGGACTTGGGTGGCTACTTTTTTCCCATGTTAGGGAAGTTTTCAATTGTAATCTCTTCAAATATTTTCTCTGGTCCTTTCTCTCTCTCTTCTCCTTCTGGGACCCCTATAATGTGAATGTTGTTGTGTTTAATGTTGTCCCAGCGGTCTCTTAGGCTGTCTTCATTTGTTTTCATTTTTTTTTCTTTAGTCTGTTCCACAGCAGTGAATTCCACCATTCTGTCTTCCTAGGTCACTTATTCGTTCTTCTGCCTCAGTTATTCTGCTATTGGTTCCTTCTAGTGTAGTTTTCATTTCAGTTATTGTATTGTTCATCTCTGTTTGTTCTTTAATTTTTCTAGGTCTTTGTTAAACATTTCTTGCATCTTCTCGATCTTTGCCTCCATTCTTTTTCCGAGGTCCTGGATCATCTTCACTATCATTATTCTGAATTCTTTTTCTGGAAGGTTGCCTATCTCCACTTCATTTAGTTCCTTTTCTGGGGTTTTATCTTGTTCCTTCATCTGGTACATAGCCCTCTGCCTTTTCATCTTGTCTGTCTTTCTGTGAATGTGGCTTTTGTTCCACAGGCTGCAGGATTGTAGTTCTTCTTGCTTTTGCTGTCTGCCCTCTGGTGGATGAGGCTATCTAAGAGCCTTGTGCAAGCTTCCTGATGGGAGGGACTGGTGGTGGGTAGAGCTGACTGTTATTCTGGTGGGCAGAGCTCATTAAAACTTTAATCCTCTTGACTGCTGATGGATGGGGCTGGGTTCCCTACCTGTTGGTTGTTTGGCCTGAGGCAACCCAACACTGGAGGCTACCTGGGCTCTTTGGTGGGGTTAATGGCATATTCTGGGAGGGCTCACGCCAAGGAGTACTTCCCAGAACTTCTGCTGCCAATGTCCTTGTTCCCACGGTGATCCACAGCCACCCCCCGCCTCTGTAGGAGACCCTCCAATACTAGCAGGTAGGTCTGGTTCTGTCTCCCCTGGGGTCACTGCTCCTTCCCCTGGGTCCTGATGCACACACTACTTTGTGTGTGCCCTCCAAGAGTGGAGTCTCTGTTTCCCCCAGTTCTGTCGAAGTTCTGTCATCAAATCCCAGTAGGCTTCAAAGTCTGATTCTCTAGGAATTCCTCCTCCTGTTGCCAGACCCCCAGGTTGGGAAGCCTGACGTGGGGCTCAGAACCTTCACTCCAGTGGGTGGATTTCTGTGGTATAAGTGTTCTCCAGTCTGTGAGTCACCCACCCAGCAATCATGGGATTTGATTTTACTGTGATCGTGCCCCTCCTACCATCTCATTGTGGCTTCTCCTTTGTCTTTGTATGTGAGGTGTCTTTTTTGGTGAGTTCCAGTGTCTTCCTGTCAATGATTGTCCAGCAGCTAGCTGTGATTCTGGTGTTCTTTCAAGAGGGAGTGAGAGCACGTCCTTCTACTCTGCCTTCTTGGTTCTAATCCCTCACTTTGTTGTAAAGCAGAAACTAACACACCTTTCTAAAGCAATTATACTCCAATAAAGATGTTACAAAAAGAAAAAGTAAGAGCACAAACTCTATCTTGTGTTCCCATTGTTCCAGATGTGACTGATAAACTGTTCTTGGTATGACTTAGCAAGGTACCATATACATAGAGCATTCCTATTTGGGGTTTCCCTGGGAATGAAAAACAGATAATTGACCAGAACCCTTCATTTTAAATGTTTGCAAGAGCCAATCTGTCATTCCCATTAGAGAGCAGGGAGGATGTAACCTCACAGGGATTAAAAAGATTTATTTACTTGGTTGGGGAGAGGGTATAGAATACTTATGAGAAAACAAATCAAATCAGGTGACGGACTTCTGAGAGGATGTGGTTGGCTGGATGTAAGAAGGGGAAGCAGAATGAAAGCACATTTTCTGGAATATATACTGCTGAGGAAAGGAGTCTCTTAGAGGTTATAGTCCACTGCAGCACTTGGAAACAGAGATGGAGAAGAACTTTTTCACTCAATGAGGCTCTTGGAAATAAAAGAAAATCGCCACCAGTCTCCTTCTTCAAAGGCCTAAGGCCAGGCCTGCTGGCCCAGACAAAGTTTTTTATGTCCCTTGGAGGTCTTTGTTTCTTGCACAAGAGACTTCTGGGGAGAAAAGGCCTTGGTAGCACCAGTACTGGTAGGGTGATGCATTGACACTAGGCTTTCATATTTATTAAGAACAACTGGGTACTGCTTCAAAAACGTGGGAAACCAAGAGGCTCCAAGAGACAAAGAGATATAGAGAACAAACTAGTAGTTACCAGTGGGGGAAGGAAGGGAGAAGGTCAAGATAGGGGTAGGGGAATAAGAGGTACAAACTACGATGTATAAAATAAATAACCTACAAGGATATATTGTACAACATGGGAAATATAGGTGATATTTTATAATAACTTTAAATGGATTATAATCTATTAAAATATTGAATCACTATGTGGTACACCTGAAACTTGTATAATATTGTACATCAACTATACCTCATTAAAAAATGAAGAAACATGCAAGAAATTGTGACTGGATTGAACATATTTTCAGAAGAAAATGAGGCTTTATATGAGAATTAAGAAGTTTGGTATAATTACAAATAAATAATTCAGAAAATCATGAGGAAATTCTTGACATCTGTTGGAATATCTCAGAATAATTCATTTGGAATACTGTGGTCTTATTGACCATCAATGACTTTTCTAGTATTCAAGCACTATCAGCAAAAATGATCTCTGCATCATTGCTCAGAATTCGGCCATGCAGATTTGCATTTTTGTGTGTTTACTGCTGATATTTGAAGTACCATAATCTTTTTATCAAAGTATAGTTGATTTACAATGTTGTGTTAGTTTCTGGTAGACAGCAAAGTGATTCAGTTATATATACATATATATGTATTGTTTTTCAGATTCTTTTCCATTATAGGTTATTATAAGATATTTAATATAGTTCCCTGTGCTATACAGTAAAACCTTGTTGTTTATCTATTTTATATATAGCAGTAGTATCTCTTAATCCCAAATTCCTAATTTATCCCTCTCCCCTCTTTCCGCACTGGTAACCATAGGTCTGTTTTCTATGTCTGTGAGCCTTTCTGTACTGTAAATATGTTCATTTGTATCATTTTTAAGATTCCATATATAATTGATATCGTATGATATTTGTCTTTCTCTGTTTGACTTACTTTACTTAGTATGATAATCTCTAGGTCCATCCATGGTGCTACAAATGGCATTATTTCATTCATTTTTATGGCTGAGCAATATTCCATTTTATATGTATACCACATCTTCTTTATCCATTCATCTGTTTATGGACACTTAGGTTACTTCCATGTCCTGGTTATTGTAAATAGTGCTGCAATGACCATTGGGGTGCACGTATCTTTTCAAATTATAGTTTTCTCCAGAAATGTGCTCAGGAGTGGGATTGCTGTATCATATGGTAGCTCTATTTTTGGTTTTTAAAGGAACCTCCATACTGTTTTCCATAGTGGTTGCACCAATTTGCATTCCCACCAACAATGTACAAGGGTTCCCTTTTCTCCATGCCCTCTCCAGCATTTATTATTTGTACACATTTTGATGGTGGCCATTCTGACTGGTGTGAGGTGATACCTCATAGTAGTTTTGATTTGCATTTCTCTAATAATTAGGGATGTTGAGCATATTTTCATGTGCCTGTTGGCCATCTGTATGTCTTCTTTGGAGACATGTCTATTTAGGTCTTATGCCCATTTTTTGATTGGGTTGTTTGTTTTTTTATATTGAGCTATATGAGCTGTTTGTATATTTTGGAAATTAAGCCCTTATCAGTTGCATCATTTGCAAATATTTTCTTCCATTCTGTAGGCTGTCTTTTCATTTTGTTATGGTTTCCTTTGTTGTGAAAAAGCTTTTAAGTTTGATTAGGTCCCATTTGTTTATTTTTGCTTTTATTTATTTATTTATTTATTGCCTTGGGAGACTGACTTAAGAAAACATTGCTACTGTTTATGTCAGAGAATGTTTTGCCTATGTTCTCTTTTAGGAGTTTTATGGTGTAATGCCTTATATTTAAGTCTTTAAGCCATTTTGTGTTTATTTTTGTGTATGGTGGGAAGGAGTGTTCTAACTTCATTGATTTACATGTGGCTGTCCATCTTTGCCAACACCACTTGAAGAGACTGTCTTTCTCCATTGTATATTCTTGTCTCCTTTGTCATAGATCAATTGACCATAGGTGTATGGGTTTATTTCTGTGTTCTCTATTCTGCTCCATTGATCCATATGTCTGTTTTTGTGCCAGTACCATGCTGTTTTGATTACTCTAGCTTTGTAGTTTTGTCTGAAGTCTGGGAGGGTTATGCCTCCAGCTTTGTTCTTTTTCAAATTACCATAAACTTTACATCCATTCTAGTATCTTTTTTTTTTCATTCTAGTATCTTTGACTTCCAGAAAGTTTCCCCTAACGTATTCAGCTAGAAAATTCTTATCAGGATGTTATTTAAGAACACAAAAGTTATCATAAACACTATCATGTGACAAAGCAGGAAGAAAAGCTTCAAAAAGTATTTCAGGGTTCTAGTTCAAGATGGCAACATAGGAGGATCCTAAACTCACCTCCTCCTATGGATACACTGAATCTACAGCTACATACAGAACAATTGCCTCTGAAAAAAACCCTCAAAACTAGCTGGACAACTCCTACACAACAGGTGAATAAGAAAAAAATCCACATTAAAGTGGGTAGGAGAAGCTGAGACACAGTCTCACCATCAACCTTACTCCCATCAAGGCAACCCACAATCAAGAGGGAATTCACAACCCCAAACTTCTCCTTGAGGAGAGAAGGGTTTGAAACCCACATCTGGCATCCTAATGTTTAAGACCTGCACCTAAGAAACAAGGCCCCAAAACATCTCACTTTGAAAGACAACAGGGCTCACCTCCACAAGACACCCAAGGCTATAGTGATCTGAGAAACAATTCTTAAAGGGTTCATGCAGACCCAACCACCGTAGTGCCCACAGCAGAGGCAGCAACTGAAAAGCACCCACACCTTCTGTGAAAGTGGCCTATTTACTTATCTTAAACCTTTGGTCTGGAGTGACATCAGCATCATGGCAGCATGACATGCTTTCTTCGTCTCTCCCCTTCAATCTACAATTAGAAAAACATCCATAATTCAACAAAAGTTTCTCTACCCACACACCAGGAGACTGGAGAAGTTGACATATCTGTATGTCTGAAGTTGGGTGGACTGGAACACATAGAGGATGCAGAACCAGGGAGACGTTAGGGGCAGTGTCTGTTATTCCAGTCCCCCAGCTGCCTTGGCTGAGCCTGAAGCCACAGAGAACTCAGTAGTAGCAGGGGAGGTGGCACACATGACTCCAACCTGTCAGCTGCAGCAGCACCAGCAGCTAAAGGTAACTGAGCTGCAGCTGTGGCAGGACCCATGACCCCAATCCCTCCAGCCAAAACAGAGCCTATGACTCTTGCGCCCACCCCACCCCCGACCCCTGCAGTGGCAGCACCCACGAATCCAACAAACCTGGATGCAGTGGAGGTGATCAAGACCCTGGCTTCTTCCCCACAACCTCCTCCCCCCCACTGCAGTGGAAATAAATGAAACAGTGACTAAAATGACAATAGAAAAGCCAGTGAAACTAATAGCTGGTTTTTTGAAAGATAAACAAAATTGACAAACTGTAGCTGGACTCACTAAGAAAAAAGGAGAGAAGCCTCAGATAAATAAAATCAGAACCAAATGAGGATAAATTATAGCAGATAACACAGAAATAAAAGGATATTAAGAAAAGTTATTTGCTGACAAATTGGACAAGCTAGAAGAAATGGATAAATTCTTAGAATCATATAATCTTCCAAGACTGAATCATGAAGAAATAGAAAACTTGAATAGACCAATCACTACTAAGGAGACTGAAACAGTAATCAGTAACTTCCCAAAGAACTAAATTCCAGAATTAGACAACTTTACAGGTGAATTCTACAAAATATTCAGAGAAGATTTAAAACCTATCCTTCTCAAACTCTTCCAAAAAATTGAAAAGGAGGGAATGTTGCCAAACTCATCTTATAAGACCAACATTACTGTGATACCAGAACCAGACAAGGACAACACAAAAAAGAAAATTACAGGCCAATATATCTGGTGAACATAAATGCAAAAATCCTCAACAAAATATTAGCAAACTGAATACAACAATACATTAAAAGGATCATACACCACGATCAAGTGGGATTTATTCCAAGGATGCGAGGGTGGTTCGACATCTGCAAATCAATCAATGTGATACACCACACTAATAAAATGAAGAATAAAACTCATATAATCATCTCAATGGATGCAGAAAAACCATTTGAAATGATTCAAAACCCATTTATGATTAAAAAAAACTATCAATAAAATAGATATAGAAGGAATGTACCTCAACATAACAAAGGCCATATATGACAAACCCACAGCTAACATCATACTCAATGGTAAAAAGCTGAAAGCTATCCCTCTAAGATCAGAAACAAGACAAGGATGCCCACTCTCACCATTCTTATTCAACATAGTATTGGAAGTACTAGCCACTCCAATCAGGCAAGAAAAAATAAATAAAAGTCATCCAAATTGGAAAGGAAGAAGTCAAATTGTCACTATTTGCAGATGATATGATACTATATATAGAAAACCCTAAAGATTCCCCCAAAATTTCAGAAATAACAAATACAGTAATGGTGCAGGGTACAAACTCAATATACAAAAACCTGTTGTGGGGACTTTCTTGGTGGTCCAGTAGTTAAGACTTCGCCTTCCAATGCAGGGGGTGCAGGTTCAATCCCTGGTTGGGGAGCTAAGATCCCACATGCCTTGTGGCCAAAAAACCAAAGCATAAAACAGAAGCAATGTTGTAACAAATTCAATAAAGTCTTTAAAAATGGTCCACATCAAAAAAAAATCTTTAAAAAAATCTGTTGTAAAATTCTAGGCTTAGTTGTAAAATCCTGGGTTAACTATCATTTGGAAATTTAAATATACATTACAGTAAACATTTAGAAAATGTTTTTCTAAAATGTTCCATCTAGGTCAATAAACTTGTCTGTAGAAGTCTTTTATAAGGATAAAAAAAATCTGTTGTGTTTCTATACACTAATGAACTATTAGAAAGAGAGATTAAGAAAACAATCCTATTTACAATTGCAACAAAAAGAATAAAATACCTAGGAATAAATTTAACCAAGGAGGTGAAAGATCTCTATACTGAAAAATATAAGACATTGTTAAAAGAATTGAAGAAGACACAGATACATGGAAAGATATTCCATGCTCATGGATTGGAAGAAATAGCATTGTGAAAATGTCCACATTACCTAAAGCAATCTACAGATTCAATGCATTCCCCATCAAAATTCTGACATTTTTCACGGAACTAGAACAAAAAAAATCCTAATATTTTTATGGAACCACAAATGACCCCAAATAGCCAAAATAATCTTGAGAAAGGTCAAAGCTGGAGGCTTCATGTTTCTTGATTTCAACTATATTACAAAGCTATAGTAGTCAAAACAGTATGGTACTGGCATTAAAAACAGACACATAAATCAATGAAACAGGCTAAAGAGCCCAGAAAATAAACCTACATATATATTACAATTTACAGCAAAGGAGTCAAGAATATACAATGGGGAAAGGATAGTCTCTTCAATAAATGGTGTTGGGAAAACAGGACAGTCACATGCAAAAGAATGAAACTGGACCACTATTTTACACTTTACAAAAAATTTAACTCAAAATGGGTTAAACACTTGAATGCAAGACCTGAAACCATAAAACTCCTAGAAGAAAAGATAGGTGATAAACTCCTTGACATCAGTCTTGGTGATGATTTTCTGGATCTGACACCAAACACAAAGGTAACAAAAGCAAAACTAGACAAGTGGAACTTCATCACACTAAAAAATTTCTGCACAGCAAAGGAAACCATCAACAAAATGAAAAAGCAACCTACAGAATGGTAGAAAATATTTGCAACTCATATATCTGATAAGGGGTTAACATCCAAAACATATAAAGAATTTATACAACTCAATAGCAAAAAATAAAATCTGATTAAAAAGTAGGCAGGGGCTTCCCTGGTGGCACAGTGGTTGAGAATCTGCCTGCCAATGCAGGGGACACGGGTTCGAGCCCTGGTCTGGGAAGATCCCACATGCCACAGAGCAGTTGGGCCCATGAGCCACAATTACTGAGCCTGCGCATCTGGAGCCTGTGCTCCGCAACAAGAGAGGCCGTGATAGTGAGAGGCCCGTGCACCACGATGAAGAGTGGCCCCCTCTTGCCGCAACTAGAGAAAGCCCTCACACAGAATGAAGACCCAACACAGCCATAAATAAATAAATATAACATGAATGAACATTAAAGAAAAAAAAAACAGTATGGTGCTGGCAAAGGATAGAAATGTGGACCAATGGACTAAAAGTGAGGGTCCAGAAATAAACCCATACTTTTATGACAAATTAATTTTTGACAAGTCCATTCAGTGGAGACAAGTTCTTTCAAAAAATAGTACTGAGACAACTGATTTACACATATGAAAGAATGAATTTGGGCCCCACTTCACACATACACAAAAATTAACTAGAAATTGATCAATGACCTAAATATAAGAGCCAATATCAGAAAACTCACTAAAGAAAATGTAAGGGTAAACTTAATAACCTTGGATTTGGCAATGGATTCTTAAATATAACACCAACAGTATGAGCAACAAAAGAAAAAATAGATAAATCAGACTTCATCAAAATTTTAAAACTTTTGTGCATAAAGAATGCTATCAAAAAAAAAGTGAAAGGACAACTTACAGAATGGTAGAAAATATTTGCAAATCACATATCCAATAAAGTTTAATATCCAGAATAAAGAACTCCTACAACTCAACAACAAAAGAACAACCCAATCAATTGAAGTCACTTATGCAAACGACTTGAAGAGATGTTTCTCCAAAGAAGATATACAAATGGCCAATAAGCCCAACATCATTAGTCATTAGGGAAATGCAAATGAAAACCACAGTGAGATACCATTCATACCACTTCACATCTACAATTTTTTTAAAAAAGGAAACTAACAAGTGTTGGCAAGGTTGCAGAGAAATTGGAACCCTCATACCTTGCTGGTGGGAATGTAAAATGGTGCAGCCACTGTGGAAAACAATTTGGCAGTTTCTCAAAAAGGTTAACATAGAATTACCATAAGACCTAGCAATTCCTCTTCTAGGTGTATCCCAAAAAGAATTGAAAATAGAAACTTAAACAGATACTTTTATGCCAGTGTTCATTGCAGCACTATTCACAATAGCTACAAGGTGGAAACAACCCAAGTGTCCATCAATAGATGAATGGATAAATGAAATGTGATATATACGTGCAATGGAATATAATTCAACTGTAGAAAAAAATGACATTCTGATATGTGCTACAATATGGATGAAACTTGAAAACATTATGCTAAGTGAAATAAACCAGACACAAAACACATAAAGTAGATTAGAGGTTACTGGGGCAGGGGGGAGAGGGAAAATACAGAGTTATGCCTAATGAATACAGAGTTTCTATTTGGGGTGATGAAAAAGCTTTGGAAATAGATAGCGGTAATTGTTGTACAACATTCTAAATATAATTAATGCCCCTGAGTTATACATTTAAAATGGCAAATTCTATGTTTTATATATATTTTAGCACAATAAAAATTTTTTTCAAAATAAGAAGAAAGAAATCTAGCATTACAGGAGACACAGCCTGTGCCCCACAACTCCTTTACCTCAATGTTTAAGAACATTCAAATTGAACACAGTAATGAGATACTGTAAGCCACAATTCATAAACAACGCTTGGCAGCAAACTTCTTTCAGTATCAGCATAACAGCTGTATCTGAGGCAGCTGCTAACTTTCTTCTCTCTCTCTTCTACTTCTTTGGTTACAACTTTACCCTAACAACTTCTCTTTCCCACTCTGCCAGCATATTGGCTGTTTCTCACCAATAACTTCCTGGGAAAATCCTCTGCCTATATTTATGTCCCTATCACCATGCTGTACATTATATTCCCAGGTCTTATTTATTTTATAACAGAAAGTTTGTATTTTTGGCTACATTTACCCATTTTGACCACCCTGACCCCTGCCTCTGGCAACTACCATATGTTCTTTGTATCTATGAGTTCAGGTATTTTTAAAAGATTCCACATAATAAGTGAGATCATATGGCATTTGTCTTTCTCTGTCTGACTTACTTTCCCCCTGTGAAAATCCTCTGCCTATATTTATGCCCCTGTCTTACTGACCAATCCATGGTCTAGAACAAGACTATTAACACTATGCTACTTTAGGTCATACGTCCAGCTTGACAAGACTGTTTGAATAGTCAGTCTCGAATATGGTAATTGACTAGGGCAAAGACATTTAATATTAAGCCTACATTTTACATTTATCCTGGCTCTATGTGTGATCATAGATAAAATATCACTCTGAGCTCAACATTGTCATCTATAAGATAGAAATAGCAGCATCTTCCTCCAAGAGTTTTTTTTTTTTTAGGATTAAATAAGATTAACATATGGAATGTATCTAGCACATAATGGAATCAGTAAATTTTAGTTAACTTCCACTTCTCCATAACATGTTATTAAGAGAAACTTCAATGCTGGGGTGGGGGTGGCCTGTAATTCTTACATTTTGAGAACCACATCAGGGGTATAACCTTACCTTCAGACACACTAATATTCATGCCTCTGCCAAGTAACAATCATGAGCTGAAGAGTGGATACGTTTGCCTTATTATGGCAAAACTTCTGTTCTTCTGCACTAAAGACACTTGACATTCAGAAAAAAACTCTCTTGTGAATAATTTTGTAAATTAACTACTTTTGAAGCAATTGTTACATCTTTTAAGTAAAGCTGAATTTTCATATATTTTACATATTGAGCTTGCTAAGAGTAAGACACACTCTATAATAGAGTACTACAGTGCTGAGAAAGCAGAATTACCCTTCTTGCAGACAAAGAGTTATTCATTCATACATGTATCCATTCAACATATATTAAGTGCCCGATATGTCATCCCCTGGGGATACAGAGATGAATAAACCATGGTTCCTATTCTCAAGGAGCTCACAGTCTAATGAGGGAGACAGACAAGTAATTAGACAATTACTAAATAGTGCACTAAGTGCTACGATTGAGGGGAATTTTAACAGCAGGTACTTAATCCAGGCTGGTAGGAAGTGACACCTGAATTTTCTTGAAACTCATGTATGAGCTATAAAAGCATACACAATTGCTATTATTATTATTATTTCTCTGGATCTGTATATATGTATATAAGTTCATAAGAAAATTTCTGGAAGGATCACACCAAACTAAAATTTTTTATGCAACAATTATTTCCTGAATGCTTACCACATGCCAGGTGCTTTTCTAGGCACTTAGGATAAATCACTGAATGTGACAGAACAAGATCCTTGTCCAAATTTGGGGCTTATATTTTGCAGGGGGAGATACATAATAAAAATTAAATTTAAATGAGTAAAATATATATTGTATGTTATAAGGCAATAAGTGCTATGAAAGGAAAAAGAAAAAGTCTAGTAGAGATGAGGAGTGCTAGTGGAAAGGTAGTCAGGGTGCAGTATTAAATAGGGTGATCATGGTTGACTTCATTGAAAAGGTGCAAGTTGAGTAAAGACCTGATGTAGCTGAGGAAATTAGCCAAGTGAATATCTGGGGACATAGTGTTCCATGCAGAGGGAGGAATTAGAGAAAGGCCCTAAAATGGAAGTGTGGTTGACATGGCACATGGGAGAAACAGCAAGGTCACTACTGCCAGAGCTGAATGAATCAGAGACAGAACAGAAGGAGGGAGGCTAGACAGCTAAGAGGAAAGGGAAGCCAGTTAGATACTATCTTATAAAATATTATAATAATTTTGGGTTTTACTCTGAATAACATTGCAGGAATTTGAGAAGAGAAATAATGTGTTATTTAATGTTTTAATATGATATAATTTAATGTTTTATCAATCTGGTTGCTGTGCGAAAAATAGGCTTGGGGAAAGGGGCAAGGGTGGGAGCAGAAAAATCAGTTAAGAGCTTTTTGCAATAATCCAAGTGAGAGATGATGTTGGGTCAAACCAAGGTGATATCAGTTCAGGTGGTGGAAAATGGTGGGCTTCTGGATGTATTTTGTTGGTAGAACCAATTGGATTTACTATGAATTTGGACATGGGTGGGAGAGAAAGAGAGGTGTTAAGAATGAATCCAATATTTGGGCTTGAATAACTGGGATAATAGAAACTGTGGTTAGAGCAGATGTGGGGAGGATGATCAGGAGTTCAATTTTGAACATGCTAAATTTGAGATGTCTATTTGACATTCAAGTAGAGAACATAAGTAGGCAGTTGGATATTTGGATCTGGAGTTCAAGAGACAGTTCTGGGCTGGAGTTATAAATTTGGGAGTCACTGGAATATAGATGGTATCTAAAGCCTGAGACTGGATAAGAGCACCAAACAAATGACTGTTCTAGTTAGAGAAGAAAAGAGTGATTCAAGAAGTGAGCCCTGGGGACTTCACTGGTGGTCCAGTTGTAAAGAATCCACCTTACAATACAGGGGACACAGGTTTGATCTCTGCTCAGGGAACTAAGATCCCACATGCTGCGGGGCAACTAAGCCTTCATGCCACAACTACTGAGTTCACGCACCTCAACTAGAGCCCACATGCTGCAAACTACAGAGCCCATGCGCTCTGGAACCCATGCATCACAACTCCAGAGCCCACACACCCTGGAGCCTGTGTGCCACAACTACAGAGAGAAAACCCACACACCACAATGAAGAGCCCACTCACCACAACAAAAGATCCAGCATGCCTCAACGAAGATCCTGCATGCTGCAGCTAAGACCCAATGCAGCCAAAAAAGAAAAATAATAAATAAATTAAATTAAATAATTTTTTTAAATCCTTAAAAAATAATAAAAAAGGAGTGAGCCTTGTAACATTTCAAAATTAATAGGTTGGGGAGAAGAGGAGGATGTAGCAAAGAAAAATAAGAAAAATCAGGAGTGTTTGGTATTCTAAAAGTTAGGCAACAGATGAAATCACACCTCATTTGGAAGGTTTCCCTGACTCCCATGTGTGATTTCCTAAGGACACCTAGCTGAGTAGCATCATTCATCCTATGTGGTCCTCTGTGTCCTCATCAATAAAATGGGGGAATAATATTGCCCACCCCCTAGGGTTGTTGTGAGCCTTGAATGAGGCAGTCTATGTGAACCTCACTAGTGTTTAATTAATATTACCTACTGTAACCCTCTTTTCCCATTAGACTGAATGGTCTTGAAGGACCTGAGGTCTTACTCATCTTAATATCTTATTTCTGCTTTTCCTTCTTCCTTCCCTACCTCTTGGCCATGATCCCCTAGTACAGTTTCTAGCACAGAGGGCCCTTAATAAACTATTTTTGAATGAAAAACACCTACCACTCCCTAATTATTCCAACATCTTCCTAAACAAGTTTTATCTCTTCATCATTCTGATTGTTTTAATACCCATGTTGATGTGGTTCTACTTTGTACCTCTATATATTAGTCTGGTCAACACTTTGTGTCTCAAATGTGAGTAATTTATGGACTCTTTAAACATTACAATAGGGGATTAGCTCAAGAAGGTGAAGTGGGGGGAGGAGTCAAGATGGCGGAATAGGAGGACATGGAATTTGTTGCTCCACAGAAGTTCATCAAAAACACATCTACAAACAGAACAATTCCCACAGAGCTCCTGCTGAACAGTAGCAGTAGACTTCAGACACCTAAAAGAATGAAAGAAAGAAGAAAAAAGAAAAAAAGAAAGGAAGAATCAAAAAAGAGACCAGCAATCCTGGCAGGAAGCTGAAGCTGAGCAGAGATCCCCACATTAAGAAAGACTCCCTCACGGAGGGGAAATCAGCTGGGACAGAAAAGGAACTTCAGGGGATCAAAGGAGAATGCAGCAGACGGTCTGTGGAAGGCAAGACAACGTAAGAACTGCACACATGATCTATACCAGAGCTCTGTGCATTCTAGCCTGAATCGTGAGTCGCCTGTTGTGAAGGGGAGCTGTGTGCTGGAAAGACGGGTTCTGAGTGCAGACCCAGGGAAAGGACAGCTCTTGGCTGTGAAAAGACAGCCTGAAGGGTTAGGAGTAAGGAGTGCCACAACTGGGAAATTCTATGGAAAAAGCCTGAGACACCATAGCAAGGTGTCATTGTCGAGCAGGGTGCAAGGGGCGGAGCCACAATCATAACCCCCTTCCCTACCCACCGTCTTCTTTGGCCTCTGCAGGCATTAGGAGTGGCTCCCACCTGAGCGGGCATGCCCACCCCTTGGGCTGGGGTTGCCTCCACCTGCATAGGCTCCAGAGGCCTGAGCGCCACCCACCCCAAAACCTACTTGGGAAACAGCCCTGGGCACCCCTGCCTGGGACGAGAGTCCACCAAAGTTGGCAGGGTCAGAGGGCTAAAGAGTGGGGTTGGAAGAACAGACTGGGGAGAGAAATGCAATTGGCTGCACAGAAACAATAGAAGGGATGGGAATGAGGGGACGCACGGCTGGGAATGCTCCTAGAGGAAGCCAGGTCTGCCTGGAATGCGAGGTGCCATTGTTGAGAGGTGCATGGGAGGAGGGGACGACAATGCTCCCATACACCAGCTCCTGCTGCTGCAGCTACTGGAAGTACCCAATTGTGCTCCAAGCCGCTGCTTTCGCTCCCATTCACCTGGGCAAGGATCAGATGCCTGAGGGCAGCACACAGGCAGAGGTGTGGTTAAAAACAAAACTGAACCTGAGGGGCAGTGCAACCGAGGAAGAGAAACACAAATCTTTCTATGCAGCAGCACAAGCTGTGAATTAAATCCCCAAGATCGGCTGGGTAAATCCTGCATTTGTGGAATACCTGAATGGACAACAAGTGTTTCAACATCTGAGACCAGTGTAGCCTTCACAGCACTGGATGTTGTGGGCAAATACACATGGGAATCAGGCCAGGTCAGAGTCTGAGCTGGCCTGACAGTGCCCAAAACAGATCCAGAGACCTACGTAGAGGTATTGGAAGGCCTCCTGGGGAGGCGGCCCCAAGAAAATATTCTTATTACTAATATTCTATGTTGGTTTTTTTCATTTTGTTCAGTTGTTGGTGTTGTTGGTTTTATCATTTTTTATTTTTTATTCTTTACTTTTATTTTTATCTCTTATCTTATGTAATTTTCTTAATATAGATAACGTTTTTATTTTTATATTTTTCCTTTACTTTTTTGTTGCTGTGGCTTTTGTCTTGTTTTGTTCTTCACTTTATATATTTTTTCCCTTTTTCTTTCTTTATTCAATTGTTTTTAGGTGTATAGTCTATGTTTTATTTGCTTTGTTGTTGTTGATGTTGTTTGCTTGCCTGAACTTCTGTTTTATTTTTCATTCTTTGTTTTTGTTAGTATAATCCTTATCAATTGTTCTCATATTAGAATTCTCTTATTTGGTTGTCTGTTCCTTTGTTTTTTGTTTTCTTTTCTTTCCTCTGTGTGTGTGTGTGATGTGTGTGTTGTGTTGCTGTTGCTGCTGTTGGTTTGCTACTGTTCTTGCTATTTGCCCTGAGCTTTGCTTGTCTGGGTTTTGTTGTTGTTTTGGTTTATTTTTGTTTGGTTTTGTTTTTTGTTTTTGTCTTGTTTTGTTTTGTTTGTCTTTATTTAATTTCTTTTCTCTATATTTTATCAGTTCACACTGTGTGGCTTGTGGGATCTTGGTTCCCCAATCAGGGGTCAGTCCTGGGCCTCTGGAGTGGGAACATAGAGTCCTGGATGCTGGAATACCAGAGAATTCCCGGGTACAGGGAATATTAATTGGCATGTGCATTCCTGATGGTATCCATAAACACAGTAGGTTAGACAAAATGAAATAACAGAGAAATATGCTGCAGACATAGGAGCAAGGTAAAATCCCACAAGACCAAATAAATGAAGAAGAAATAGGCAAGCTATCTGAAAAAGAATTCACAGTCATGATAATAAAGATGATCCAAGATCTAAGAAAAGGAATGGAGAAAATACAAGAAACGTTTAACAAGGACCTAGAAGAACTAAAGAACAATCAGTGATGAACAACACAAAAACTGAAATGAAAAACACACAAGAAGGAATCAAGAGCAGAATAACTGAGGCAGAAGAACGAATAAGTGAGCTAGAAGATAGAATGGTGGAGTTAACTGTCGAGGAACAGAATAAAGAAAAAAGAATAAAAAGAATTGAGGACAGACTCAGAGACTTCTGGGACAACATCAAACCAACATTCAAATTATAGGTGTCCCAGAAGAAGAAGAGAAAGGGAAAGGGCCTGAGAAAATAATTGAAGAGATTATAGTTGAAAACTTCCTTAACATGGGAAAAGAAATAGTCAGTCAAGTCCAGGAAGCACAGAGAGTTCCATAAAGGATAAACCCAAGGAGAAACACACCAAGACACATATCACACTAACAAAAATTAAATACAAAGAAACAATATTAAAAGCAGCAAGGGAAAAGCAACAAATAAACTACAAGGGAATCCCCATAAAGATACCAACTAATTTTTCAGCAGAAACCTTGCAGGCCAGAAGGGAATGCCTGGACATACTTAAAGTGATGAAAGGGAGAAACCTACAACCAGGATTACTCTACCCAGTGAGGGTCTCATTCAGAATTGACAGAGAAATCAAAAGCTTTACAGACAAGCAAAAGCTAAGAGAATTCAGCACCACCAAACCAGCTTTACAACAAATGTTAAAGGAACTTCTTTGGGCAGAAAACACAAGAAAACAAAAAGACCTACAAGAATAAACCCAAAACAATTAAGAAAATGGTAATAGGAACATACATATCTATAATTACATTAAGTGTAAATGGATTAAATGCTCCAACCAAAAGACACAGACTAGCTGAATGGACACAAAAACAAGACCCATAAATATGCTATCTACAAGAGAAGCACGTCAGACCTAGGAACACATACAGACTGAAAGTGAGGGGATGGAAAAAGATATTCCATGCAAATCGTAATCAAAAGAAAACTGGAGTAGCAAAACTCATATCAGACAAGATAGACTTTAAAATAAAGACTATTACAAGAGACAAGGAAGGACACTACATAATGATCAAGGGATCAATCCAAGAATATATAACAATTGTAAATATATATGCACCCAACACAGGAGCACCTCAATACATAAGGCAAATGCTAACAGCCATAAAAGGAGAAATCAACAGTAACACAATAATAGAGGGGGACTTTAACACTCCACTTACACCAATGGGCAGATCTTCCAAACAGAAAATAAATAATGAAATGCAAGCTTTAAATGAAACAATAGACCAAATAAACTTAATTGATATTTCTAAGACATTCCACCTGAAAGTGGCAGAATACACTTTCTTCTCAAGTGTTCATGGAACATTCTCCAGGATAGATCACATCTTGGGTCACAAATCAAGCCTCAGTAAATTTAACAAAATTGAAATCATAGCAAGCATCTTTTCCAATGACAAGGCTATGAGATTAGAAATCACTTACAGGAAAAAAATGTAAAAAATACAAACACATGGGTCCTTGAGCCCCGTCCCCATGGGGCCACCCGCCAGTTTGAACCACATCCCTGTGACGCGGAGTACGATGAGGCCAGCGCCAATAGCCAGGGATGTCCCATGGGAGCCGGCGCAGGAGCGCGGCATCGAGGGCCGGGCCTAGCTGGGGCCCATGGCCCTGCGTCTTCTGGCTGCATCGAGGGTCCTGCACACGCTTCGAGGCCGCAGTCACCAGGCGGTGGGCACCCGAGGGGCCGGGAGGCGAGCCGGGGCCCCCAGGCGGGTGTGGGCATCATGTCCACAGCCAGCATCCCCGAGGCTGTGCTCAGGCCATGATCACTTGGTGAAGCTGTGCTACGACAGCGAGGCCGACTTCTTCCCGTGCTGTGAGGACCTCTGCACGCTGCAGGACTTGGTGCCTCTGCCCACCTTGCGTGCCTCCCTGTGGGAGGGCCTGCTGGACTTCAATGCCGACCACCTCCGCGGGGTGGACTGGGCGCCACTCCTGAGCACCCTCTGCCCCTGATCTGTATCCAGAGCTTCTTCCAGCCATGCCTTGGTGAGACAGGTTGTGACAGAAATAAAGTTTACAGAAGTCGTGTTCCTGCGATAAGAAATACAGATGTGACCTTCTAGTTGTGTAAAGCTCTTAAATGCTGTGTAAGTGCGTCGGGCGCACTAAGGAACCTGGAGCTAAATGGGCTAGTTCTGAGAGAGAGAGAGACTTAACTATGTTAACAAAGTTATTTGTCAAGGTGTAAAGAACTCTATCATCACTCTTAAGACAGTAAACTTCACAGCATGTAATCTGACATGGTAGGGAGCAGATCACATGGCCAAGATCTTAAAGTATCAGACTACCAGAAGGCATGAAGAAACCTGGGCTGAGAGTCTTCGTTACAGGAGACCTGATCTTGACTGTATGGCTGGTTTGAGGTGCATCACTCTGAACTGCAACACGCTCATTGGTGACCTGGGTGCAAGTGCTTTTCCAGAATCTCTTAGTGAGGATTTTTGGCTTAGAGCACTTGACCTGCAGCAGTGTGGCCTCACCAATGAAGGAGCAAAGGCTTTACTAAGGGCCCTTGAAACCAATAGAACTCTGCTCATTCTGGATATAAGAAAAATCCACTTGATCATTCTGTGATGAAAGCAGTTACCAAAAAAGGTCTCCAGAATGGAAGGAGTGCCAAGTCAGAGTACCAGTGGATAACTTCTCCATGGCTGAAGGAACCATCCAAAGCTGCTAGGCAGAAAAAGAGAACTGTAATTTGGGGAAGTGGTCGAAAAGGAAAAGCTACTATTAGAATTGGCATCTGCCCTCGGTCAGTACTCTGCCTTGCACAGAAGTGTGCACAAAATCAGGCACCCGAAAGTCCAATGAGGGATACTTACGTAATGCAGAAAATCTAGAGACAACCCTGGTGTCCTGCAGGAGGGGTCTGATGAAGGAAATTAGGATCCATCCATAGTATGGAGTAACATGTGCGTGGAGAATGGGAAGATGTCCAGCGGAGCCCCACAACAGAAGCAAGATGAATATTCCATTCCACATTGGCAACACCAAAGGAGATGATGCTTTAGAAAAAAGATTTCTCAACAAACCTCTTGAACTCAATATGATCTCCCTGAAAGGGCATAGGTCCGTGGGAGGCATTCAGGTCTCGCTGTATAATGCTGTCACTGTTGAAGATGTACAGAAGCTGGCAGCCTTCATGAAGAATTTTTTGGAGCTGCACCAGCTATGAGCACATCCTAGCCAATATACACTCTGCCCTTGAACAATGTACCAAATTGAAAGTCACTTGGGCATGGCTAAAAAAACTAAACAAACACAGCATTTTTCTCGAATGAACATGCATATGATAGATTTTCTTCTTTTTGCAGAGAACAGCAAAACATCCACAGCTATCCCAAGCTGTTGAAACTTAACCTTAATTCTGACTTGAACTGGAAGCTTTTAAAAAATCTTCTCTTGCTTTTCTACCAAATTCTAGCTACTGTTGTCTTTGCTGCTACTTTTTCTGCCTAGATCTCATATTCAAAGCTGCCTGTGGGTTTAATTATATGCAAATTGCAGGTTATTATTTTTAGAGACACACAAACACACAGCATGGAGGGTAGGTGGGGCCCTCTGGGTGCTGAATTTTGATCCTTTGCAAGATGACAGCAGTGGGGTCTTCTGGATTCTTTCTTTATATGGTTATTCTCATAAAGCAATAAAAGTGACATACTATATGTTTATATAGCAAGGTCTGTTTTTAATACCAAAGAGTTTATATCTCTATGAAATTATATCTCTGTGCATTTATATTTCTAATAATACGGTTCTTGTTGGTATATGTTGAGACTTGGAGAATTTGTTAGGATCCTTGACCTTGTGCATTAGAGTGTTACGTTCTCAACAGTTAAGCTGCTTCACAAGATTTGGAAGCTCCCTGATTCACTTTTACTTTCCTTTCAGTGGGTAGAAGAACGGTTGGTTGGTTGGTTGGTTGGTCGGTTGGTTGGTTGGTTCTTTGTTTTTCAGTTATGCTGTTAAACTAAAAATCCCCACTAAACTCCCTTACTGTTTGTTCACGTGACTGTTCTCTTTATGGTGTTTGACCAGTGATGCCATGACTTCGGGAAGATCTTTGCTGAAGAGTCTTTTCCTGAATTGTTCATCCATTGTCAGTGTTTTATATTGACCGTATGAAGGACATTAAAGCCCTAAAACATCAAAAAAAAATACAAACATATGGAAGCTAAACAAAATACAACTTAATAACCAAGAGATCACTGAAGAAATTAAAGAGGAAATCAAAAAATACTTAGAAACAAATGACGGTGAAAATATGACGACCCAAAGTCTATAGGACACAGCAAAAGCAGTTTTAACAGGGAAGTTTATAGCAACAACTCTACCTCAAGAAACAAGAATAATCTAAAACAAACAACCTAACGTTACACCTACAGCAGCTAGAGAAAGAAGAACAAACAAAACCCAAAGTTAGTAGAAGAAATCATAAAGATCAGAGCAGACATAAATGAAATAGAGACAAAGAAAACAATACCAAAGATCAGTAAAACTAAAAGCTGGTTTTTTGAGAAGGTAAACAAAAATGATAAACCTTTAACCATACTCATCCAGAAAAAGAGGGAGAGGACTCAAATCAGTAAAATTTGAATTGAAAAAGGAGAAGTTATAACTGGCACCATAGAAATACAAAGGGTCATAAGAGAATACTACAAGCAACTATATGCCAAAAAAATGGACAACCTGGATGAAATGGACAAATTCTTAGAAAAGTACAACCTTCTAAGACTGAACCAAGAAGAAATAGAAAATATGAACAGACAAATCACAAGTAATGAAATTGAAACTGTGACTGAAAACTTCCAGCAAACAAAAGGCCAGAACCAGATGGCTTCACAGGTGAATTCTATCAAACATTTAGAGAAGAGCTTACACCTATTCTTCTCAAACTCCTGCAAAACTTTGCAGAGGATGGAAGACTCCCAAACTCATTCTACAAGGCTACCATCACCCTGATATCAAAACCAAATAAAGATA
Source organism: Balaenoptera musculus (assembly GCF_009873245.2). NCBI lineage: Eukaryota > Metazoa > Chordata > Mammalia > Artiodactyla > Balaenopteridae > Balaenoptera > Balaenoptera musculus. The sequence continues at coordinate 59,254,698 of NC_045806.1, read as the reverse complement.
TCACACAAAAAGAAAACTATAGGCCAATATCACTGATGATCATAGACACAAAAATCCTCAACAAAATACTAGCAAACAGAATCCAACAACACATTAAAAGGATCATACACCATGATCAAGTGGGATTTATTCCAAGGATGCAAGAATTCCTCAGTATATGCAAATCAATCAGTGTGATACACCATATTAATAAATTAAAGAATAAAAACCATACGATCATCTCAATAGATGTAGAAAAAGCATTTGACAAAATTCAACACCCATATATGATAAAAACTCTCTAGAAAGTGGGCATAGAGGGAACCTACCTCAATGTAATAAAGGCCATATATGACAAACCCACAGCAAACATTATTCTCAATGGTGAAAAACTGAAAGCATTTCCACTAAGATCAGGAACAAGACAAGGATGTCCACTATCACCACTATTATTCAACACAGTTTTGGAAGTCCTAGCCATGGCAATCAGAGAAGAAAAAGAAATAAAAGAATCCAAATCAGAAAAGAAGAATTAAAACTGTCACGGTTTGCAGATGACATGATACTATACATAGAAAGTCCTAAAGATGCCACCAGAAAACTACTAGAGCTAATCAATGAATTTGGTAAAGTTGCAGGATATAAAATTAATACACAGAAATCTCTCTCATTCCTATACACTAACAACAAAACAGCAGAAAGAGAACTTAAGGAAACAGTCCAATTTACCACTGCAATGAAAAAAAATAAAATACATAGGAATAAACCTACCTAAGGAGGCAAAAGACCTGTACTCAGAAAACTATAAAACAGTGATGAAAGAAATCAAAGATGACATAAACGGATGGAGAGATATACTCTGTTCTTGGATTGGAAGAATCAATATTGTGAAAATGAATATACTACCCAAAGCAATCTACAGATTCAGTGAAATCCCTATCAAATTACTAATGGAACTTTTCACAGAACTAGAACAAAAAATTTTACAATTTTTATGGAAACACAAAAGACCTTGAATAGCAAAAGCAAACCTGAAAAACAAAAATGGAGCTGGAGGAATCAGGCTCCCTGACTTCACACTATACAACAAAGCTGAAGTAATCAAGGTAGTATGGTACTGGCACAAAAACAGAAATATAGATCAGTGGAACAGGATAGAAAGCCCAGAGACACACCCACACACCTATGGTCACCTAATCTGTGAAAAAGGAGACAAGAATATACAATGGAGAAAAGACACCCTCTTCAATAAGTGGTGCTGGGAAAACTGGACGGCTACATGTAAAAGAATGAAATTAGAACACTCCCTAACACCATACACAAAAATAAACTCAAAATGGATTAAAGACCTAAATGTAAGGCCAGACACTATCAAACTCTTAGAGGAAACCATGGGCAGAACACTCTATGACATAAATCACAGCAAGATCCTTTTTGACCCACCCCCTAGAGAAATGGAAATAAAAACAAAAATAAACAAATGGGACCTAATGAAACTTAAAAGCTTTTGCATAGTAAAGGAAACCATAACCCAGATGAGAAGACAATGCTTCAATTAGGAGAAAATATTTGCAAATGAAGCAACTGACAAAGGATTAATCTCCAAAATTTACATGCAGCTCATGCAGCTCAATATCAAAAAAAAACAAACAACCCAATAAAAAAATAGGCAGAATACCTAAATAGACATTTCTCCAAAGAAGACATACAGATGGTCAGCAAACACATGAAAATATGTTCAACATCACTAATCATTAGAGAAATTCAAATCAAAACTACATTGAGGTATCACCTCACACCAGTCAGAATGGCCATCATCAAAATATCTACAAACAATAAATGCTGGAGTGGGTGTGGAGAAAAGGGAACCCTCTTGAACTGTTGATGGGATTGTAAGTTGATACAGCCACTATGGAAAACAGTATGAAGGTTCATATAAAACTAAAAATAGGACTACCATATGAACAAACAATCCCACTACTGGGCATATACCCAGAGAAAATCATAATTCAAAAAAAATATGCACCTCAATGTTCATAAGCAGCACTATTTACAACAGCCAGGATATAGAAGCAACCTAAATGTCCATCAACGGATGAATGGATAAAGAAGATGTGGTACATATATACAATAGAATATTACTCAGCCATAAAAAGGAATGAAATTGGGTGATTTGTAGAGACGTGGATGGACCTAGAGAGTGTCATACAGAGTGATGTAAGTAAGAAAGAGAAAAGCAAATATCTTATAATAACGCATATATGTGGAATCTAGAAAAAATGGTATAGATGATTTTATTTGCAAAGCAGAAATAGAGACATAGACATAGAAAACGAATGTATGGATACCAAGGGGGAAAGGGATGGGGAGGGAGGAATTGGGAGAGTGGGATTGACACATATACATTACTGATACTATGTATAAAATAGACAACTGATGCGAACTTGCTGTATGTAGCACAGGTATCTCTACCTAATACACTGTGGTAACCTAATGGAAGGGAAGTCCAAAAGGGAGGGGATATCTGTATGTGTATGGCTGATTCATTTTGTTGTGCAGTGGAGGTTAACACAACATTGTAAAGCAACCATATTCCAACAAAAATTAATTTTTAAAAAAAAGGTGGAGTAGGACTTGGACTCACTCCCTTCTTAGGTAAACACCAAAATCACAACTAACGGCTGAACAACCATTGACAAAAAGATGCTGGAACCTACTAAAAAACCTACATCCAAAGACTGGGAAGTGGCCACAACAAGACAGTAGGAAGGGCGCAGTCACAATAGAATCAAATCCCATGCCCGCCGGTTGGGCAAGCCACAAGTTGGAAAACAATTATACCACAGAAGTTATCCCACAGGAGTGAAAGTTCTCACCTCCACGTCAGGCTTCCCAGCCTGGGGGTTCAATAATGGGAGAAGTCCCCAGAGAATCTGGTTTTGAAGGCCAGTGGGGTTTGGTTGCAGGACTTCCACAGGACTGGGAGAAACAGAAACTCCACTCTTGGAGGGCTCACATGGAGTCTTGTGTGCAGAAGGACCCAGGGGAAAAAAGCAGTGACCCCATAAGGGATGGGGTCAGACCTACCTGCCAGTGTTGAAGGGTCTCCTGCAGAGGTGGGGGGTGGCTGTGTCTCACTGAAGGAACAAAGACACTGGCAGCAGCAGTTCTGGGAGTTTCTCATTGGCGTCAGCCCTCCCAGAGGCTGTCATCGGCCCCAACAGGCAGACTGGGGGCTCTAGTGTTAGGTCACCTCAGGCTGAACAACCAGTGGAGTGGGAGCACAGCCCCACCCATCAGCAGACAAGCAGATTAAAGTTTTACTGAGGATGGTTCTGCCCACCAGAAGGACAAGATCCAGCTCCACTCACCACCAGTCACATCCATAAGGAAGCTATCACAAGCCTCTTAGATAGCCTCATCCACCAGAGGGAAGACAGCAGAAGCAAGAAGAACTACAGTCCTGCATCCTGTGGAATGGAAACCACAAACACAGAAAGTTAGACAAAATGAAATGGCAGAGGAATCTGTCCCAGACGAAGGAACAAGATAAAACCCCAGAAAAACAACTAAGTGAAGTGGAGATAGGCAACCCTCCAGAAAAAGAATTCAGAAAAATGATAGTGAAGATGATCCAGGATCTCAGGAAAAAAATGGAGGCAAGGATCAAGAAGATGCAAGAAATGTTTAACAAAGACCTAGAAGAACTAAAGAAAAAAAAAACAGAGATGAGCAATGCAATAACTGAAATGAAAAACACACTAGAAGGAAACTATAGCAGAATAACTCAGGCAGAAGAATGGATAAGTGACATGGAAAACAGAAAGGTGGAAATTACTGACACAGAACAGAATAAGACAAAAGAATGAAAAGAAATGAAGACAGTATAAGAGACTTCTGGGACTAAATTAAATGCACCAACATTCGCATTATAGGGGTCCCAGAAGAAGAAGAAAAGAGAGAGAAAGAACTGAAAAAAATATTTGTAGAACTGAAAAAAATATTTGTAGAGATAATAGCTGAAAACTTTCCTAACATGGGAAAGAAAGCAGTCACCCAAGTACAGGAAGCACAGAGACTCCCAGGCAGGATAAATCCAAGGAGGAACATGCCAAGACACATAGTAATCAAATTGACAAAAATTAAAGACAAAGAAAAAATATTAAAGGCAACAAGAGAAAAATGACAAGTAACATACAAAGGAACTCCCATAAGGTTATCTGCTGATTTATCAGCAGAAACTCTGCAGGCCAGAAGGGAGTGGCATGATATATTTAAAGTGATGAAAGGGAAGAACCTACAACCAAGAATACTCTACCCAGCAAGGCTCTCATTCAGATTTGATGGAGAAACCAAAAGCTTTACAGACAAGCAAAAGCTAAGAGACTTCAGCACCACCAGACCAGCTTTGCAACAAATGCTAAAGGAACTTCTCTAGGTGGGAAAGAGACCAGCAACTTAAAACAACCTTATACATATATCAACTGCTATATCAAAACTTCATGGGAATAGCAAACCCAAAAACTACAATAGATACATGCACAGAAAAGAAAACACAACACTAAAGATGGTCAGCAAACCACAAGAGAAGAGAACAAAAGAGGAAGGGAAGGAGAAAGACCTACAAAAAAAAAAACCCAAAACAATTAAGAAAATGGCAATAGGAACATACATATTGATAATTACCTTAAAAGCAAATGTACTAAGTGCTCCAACCAAAAGACATAGACTGTCCAAATGGATACAAAAACAAAACCTGTATATATGCTGTCTACAAGTGACCCGCTTCAGACCTAGGGACACATACAGACTGAAAGTGAGGGGATGGAAAAAGGTATTCCATGCAAATGGAGATCAAAAGAAAGCTGGAGTAGCAATACACATATCAGAAAAAATAGACTTTAAAATAAAGACTGGTAAAAAGAAACGAAATGGAGTTATTTGTAGTGAGGTGGATGGAGTTAGAGTCTGTCATACAGAGTGAAGTAAGTCAGAAGGAGAAAAACAAATACACTATGCTAACACATATATATGGAATCTAAGGGGAAAAAAAGGTCATGAAGAACCTAGTGGCAAGATGGGAATAAAGACACAGACCTACTAGAGAATGGACTTGAGGATATGGGGAGGGGGAAGGGTAGGATGTGACAAAGTGAGAGAGTGGCATGGACATATATACACTACCAAACGTAAAATAGATAGCTAGTGGGAAGCAGCCGCATAGCACAGGGAGATCAGCTCTGTGCTTTGTGACCACCTAGAGGGGTGGGATAGGGAGGGTGGGAGGGAGGGAGATGCAAGAGGGAAGAGATATGGGAACATATGTATATGTATAACTGATTCACTTTGTTATAAAGCAGAAACTAACACACCATTGTAAAGCAATTATACTCCAATAAAGATGTTAAAAAAAATAAAAATAAAAATAAAGACTGGTATAAGACACAAAGAAGGGCACTACATAATGATCAAGGAATCAATCCAATAAGATATAACAATTGTAAATATATATGCACCCAAAACAGGAGCACCTCAATATATGAGGCAAATACTAACAGGCATAAAGGGAGAAACTGACAGTAACACAATAAAAGTGAGGGACTTTAACACCTCACTTTCATCAATGGACAGATCATTCAGACAGAAAATCAATATGGAAACACAGGTCTTAAATGACACATTAGACCAGATGGACTTAATTGATATTTATAGAGCATTCCATCTGAAAGCAGCAGAATACACATTCTTCTCATGTGCACATGGAACATTCTCTAGGATTGACCGCATGCTGGGCCACAAAGTGAGCCTTGGTAAATTTTTAAAAAATGAAATATGGCTTCCCTGGTGGCACAGTGGTTAAGAATCTGCCTGCCAATGCAGGGGACACGGGTTTGAGCCCCTGTCTGGGAAGATCCCACATGTCGCACAGCAACTAAGCCTGTGCACTACAACTACTGAGGCTACACTCTAGAGCCTATGACCCACAACTGCTGAAGCCCACACTCCTTGAGCCCATGATCCGCAACAAGGGAAGCCACTGCAATGAGAAGCCTGCACACCACAACTAGAGAAAGCCCACTCGCAGCAACGAAGACCCAACACAGCCAAAAATAAAATAAATAAAATAAATAAAATTTTTAAAAAAGAAAATTGAACTCATATCAAGCATCTTTTCCGACCACAACACCATGAGATTAGAGATAAACTGCAAGAAAAAAATGTAGAAAAAAAAAACACCCACAAACATGTGGAGTCTAAACAATATGCTACTAAACAACCAATGGATCCCTGAAGAAATCAAAAAGGAAATCAAAAAATATGTAGAGACAAATGAAAATGAAAGCACAATGATCCAAAACCTGTGGGATGCAGCAAAAGTATTTCTAAGAGGGGAAGTGTATAGCAATACAATCTTACCTCAGAAAACAGGAAAAATCTCAAATAAACAACCTAACCTTATACCTAAAGCAACTAGAGAAAGAAGAACAAACAAAACCTAAGGTTAGTAGAAGGAAAGAAGTCATAAAGAACAGAGCAGAAATAAATGAAATAGAGACTAAGAAAACAATAACAAAGATCAATGAAACTAAAAGCTAGTTCTTTGAAAAGATAAACAAAATTGATAAACCTTTAGCCACACTCATAAAGAAAAAAAGGTAGAGGGCTCAAATCAATAAAATAAGAAAGGAATAAGGAGAAGTTACAGCTGACACCACGGAAATAAAAAGAATCATAAGAGACTACTACAAGTAACTGTAGGCATATAAAATGGACAACCTGGCAGAAATGGACAAATTCTTAGAAAGGTACAATCTCCCAAGACTGAACCAGGAAGAAATGGAAAATATGAACAGAAGGATCACAAGTACTGAAATTGAAACTGTGATTTAAAAACTCCCAACAAAAAAGTTCAGAACCTGAGGGCTTCACAGGCGAATTTTATCAAACATTTAGAGAAGAGCTAACACCTATCCTGAAACTGTTCCAAAAAATTGCAGAGGAAGGAAAACTCCCAAACACATTCTATGAGGCCACCATCACCCTGATATCAAAACCACACAAAAATACCACACACAAAAAAGAAAATTACAGGCCAATATCACTGATAAACATAGATGCAAAAATCCTCAACAAAATGTCACCAATCCGAATTCAACAACACATTAAAAGGATCATACACCATGATTAAGTGGGATTTATCCCAGAGATGCAAGAATTTTTCAGTATCTGCAAATCAATCAGTGTGATACACCACATAAACAAATTGAAGAAAACCATGTGATCATCTCACTAGATGCAGAAAAAGCTTTTGACAGAATACAACAGCCGTTTATGATAAAAAAAAAAAACAACTCTCCAGAAAGCGGGCATGGAGGGAACCTTCTTCAATATGATAAAGGCCATATACAACAAACCTACAGCTAGCATCACACTCAACAGTAAAAGCCTGAAAGCATTTCCTCTAAGATCAGGAACAAGACAAGGATGTCCACTCTCGCCACTTTTATTCAACATAGTTTTGGAAATCCTAGCTACAGCTATCAGAGAAGAAAAATAAATAAATAAATAAAACGACTCCAAATTGGAAAAGAAGAAGAAAAATTGTCACTGTTTGCAGATGACATGATACTATACACAGAAAATCCTAAAGATGCTACCAGAAAACTACTAGAGCTCATCAATGAATATGGTAAAGTTGCAGGTTACAAAATTAATACAGAGAAATCTGTTTCATTTCTATACACTAACAACAAACGATCGGAAAGAGAAATTCAAGAAAGAATCTTATTTACCATAGCATCAAAAATGGTAAAATACCTAGGAATAAACCTACCTAAGGAGACAAAAGACCTTTACTTAGTAAACAATAAGATGCTAATGAAAGAAATTGAAAATGATATAAACAGATGGAAATATGTACCATGTTCTTCTATTAGAAGAATTAATATTGTCAAAATGGCATTACTACCCAAGGCAATCTACAGATTCATTGCAATCCATATCAAATTACCAATGGCATTTTTAACAGAACTAGAACAAAAAATCTTAAAATTTGTATGGAGACAAAAAAGACCCTGAATAGCCAAAGCAATCTTGAGAAAGAAAAACGGAGCTGGAGGAATCAGGCTCCCTAACTTCAGACTATACTACAAAGCTATAGTCATCAAAACAGTATGGTATTGAGAGAAAATCAAAATTATAGATCAATGGAACAGGATAGAAAGCCCAGAAATATACCCACACACCTATGGTCAATTAATCTATGACAAAGATGGCAAGACTATACAATGGAGGAATGACAGTCTCTTCAATAAATGGTGCTGGGAAAACTGGACTGCTACATGTAAAAAAATGAAACCAGAACAGTCTTTAACACCACAGACAAAAATAAACTCAAAATGGATTAAAGAACTAAATTTGAGACTGGAGAATATAAAACTCTTAGAGGAAAACATAAGCAGAACACTCCCTGACATAAATCGGAGCAATCTTTTTCAATCTGTCACCCAAGTAATGGAAATAAAAAGAAAAATTAAAAAATAGGAACTAATTGAACTCAAAAGCTTTTGCACAGCAAAGGAAACCATAAACAAAATGAAAAGACAACCCACAGGATTGGAGAAAATAGTTGCAAGTGATCTGACGGACAACGGATTAGTCTCCAAAATCTACAAACAGCTCATGTGGCTTAATATCATCAAAACAAACAACCCAATCAAAAAATGGGCAGAAGACTTAAACAGCCATTTATCCAAAGAAGACATACTGATGGCCAAGACACACATGAAAAGATACTCAATATAACTAATTATTAGAGAAATGTAAATCAAAGCTACGATGAGATATCACCTCACATCAGTCAGAAGGGCTATCATCAAGAAATCCAAAAAAAATAGATGCTGGAGAGGGTGTGGAGAAAAGGGAACCCTCCTACACTGTTGGTGGGAATGTAAATTGGTAAAGCCACTACGGAGAAAAGTATGGAGGTTCCTTAAAAAAGTAAGAGTAGATCTACCATATGATCCTGCAATCCCACTCCTGGGCATATATCTGGAGAAAAACGGTCCGAAAGGATACATGCACCCCAATTTTCATCGCAGCACTGTTTACAATAGCCAAGACATGGAAGCAACCTAAATGTCCAATGACAGAAGAATGGATAAAGAAAATGTGGTACACATATACAATGGAATAATACTCAGCCATAAAAAAGAATGAAATAATGTCATTTGCAGCAACATGGATGGACCTAGTGATTGTCATAATGAGTGAAGTAAGTCACACAGAGAAGCAGAAATATCATATTGCTTATATGTGGAATTTTTTGTTTAACATCTTTATTGGAGTATAATTGCTTTACAATGGTGTGTTAGTTTCTGCTTTATAACAAAGTGAATGAGCTATACATATACATATATCCCCATATCTCCTCCCTCTTGTGACTCCCTCCCACCCTCCATATTGCACCCCTGTAGATTGTCACAAAGCACTGAGCTGATCTCTCTGTTCTATGAGGCTGCTTCCCACTAGCTATCTATTTTACATTTGGTAGTATATATAAGTCCATACCACTCTCTCACTTCGTCCCAGCTTACATTTCCCCCTCCCCGTGTCCTCAAATCCATTCTCTACATCAACGTCTTTATTCCTGTCCTGCCCCTAGGCTCTTCAGAACCTTTTTTTTTTTTTAGATTCCATATGTATGTGTTAGCATATGGTATTTGTTTCTCTCTTTCGGACTTACTTCACTCTATATGACAGACTCTACGTCCATCCACCTCACTACAAATAACTCAATTTTGCTTCTTTTTATGGCTGAGTAATATTCCACTGTATATACGTGCCACATGTTCTTTATCCATGTATCTGTCGATGGATACTTAGGTTGCTTCCATGCCCTGGCTATTGTATATACAGCTGCAATGAACATTGTGGTACATGATTCATTTTGAATTATGGTTTTCTCAGGGTATATGACCAGTAGTGGGATTCCTGGGTTGTATAGTAGCTCTATTTTTAGTTTTCTAAGGAACCTCCATACTGTTCTCCCTAGTTACTGTATCAATTTACATTCCCACCAATGGTGCAAAAGGGTTCCCTTTTCTCCACACCCTCTCCAGCATCTATTGTTTGTAGATATTTTGAGGATGGCCACTCTGACTGGTGTGAGGTAATACCTCATTGTAGTTTTGATTTACATTTCTCTAATGATTAGTGATGTTGAGCATACTTTCATGTGTTTGTTGGCAATCTGTATATCTTCTCTGGAGAAATGTCTATTTAGGTCTTCTGCCCATTTTTGGATTCGGTTGTTTGTTTTTTTCATGTTGAGCTGCATGAGCTGCTTGTAAATTTTGCAGATTAATTCTTTGTCACTTGCTTCATCTGCAAATATTTTCTCCCATTCTGAGGGTTGTCTTTTCATCTTGTTTCTGGTTTCCTTTGTTGTGCAAAAGCTTTGAAGTTTCATTAGGTCCCATCTTTTAATTTTTGTTTTTATTTCCATTTCTCTAGGAGCTGGGTCAAAAGGGATCTTGCTGTGACTTATGTCATAGAGTGTTCTTCCTAGGTTTTCCTCTAAGAGTTTTATAGTGTCTGGCCTTATATTTAGGTCTTTAATCCATTTTGAGTTTATTTTTGTGTATGGTGTTAGGGAGTGTTCTAATTTCATTTTTTTACATGTACCTGTCCAGTTTTCCCAGCACCACTTATTGAAGAGGCTGTCTTTTCTCCATTGTATATTCTTGCCTCCTTTATCAAAAATAAGGTGACCATATGTACGCGGGTATATCTCTGGGTTTTCTATCCTGTTCCATTGATCTATATTTCTGTTTCTGTGCCAGTACCATACTGTCTTGATTACTGTAGCTTTGTAGTATAGTCTGAAGTCTGGGCGTCTGATTCCTCCAGCTCCGTTTTTCTTTCTCAAGATTGCTTTGGCTATTCAGGGTCTTTTGTGCTTCTATAGAAATTGTGAAATTTTTTGTTCTAGTTCTGTGAAAAATGCCATTGGTAGTTTGATAAGGATTGCATTGAATCTGTAGATTGCTTTGGATAGTATAGTCATTTTTACAATGTTGATTCTTCCAATCCAAGAACATGGTATACCTCTCCATCTGTTCGTATCATCTTTAACTTCTTTCATCAATCTCTTATAGTTTTTTGCATACAGGTCTTTTGTCTCCTTAGGTAGGTTTATTCCTAGATATTTTATTCTTTTTGTTGCAGTGGTAAATGGGAGTGTTTCCTTAATTTCTCTTTCAGATTTTTAATCATTAGTGTATAGGAATGCAAGAGATTTCTGTGCATTAATTTTGTATCCTGCTACTTTACCAAATTCATTGATTAGCTCTAGGAGTTTTCTGGTAGAGTCTTTAGGATTCTCTATGTATAGTATCATATCATCTGCAAACAGTGACAGCTTTACTTCTTCTTTTATGATTTGGATTCCTTTTATTTTTCTTTCTTCTCTGATTGCTGTGGCTAAAATTTCCAAAACTATGTTGAACAATAGTGTTAAGAGTGGGCAACCTTGTCTTGTTCCTGATCTTGGTGGAAATGGTTTCAGTTTTTCACCATTGAGAACGATGTTGGCTGTGGGTTTGTCATATATGGCCTTTATTATGCTGAGGTAAGTTCCCTCTATACCTACTTTCTGTAGGGTTTTTATCATAAATGGGTGTTGAATTTTGTTGAAAGGTTTATCTGCATCTATCGAGATGATCATATGGTTTTTATCCTTCGATTTGTTAATATGGTGTATCACATTGATTTGCGTATATTGAAGAATGCTTGCATTCCTGGGATCAACCCCACTTGATCATGGTTTATGATTCTTTTAATGTGCTGTTGGATTCTGTTTGCTAGTATTTTGTTAGAATTTTGCATCTATGTTCATCAGTGATATTGACCTATACTTTTCTTTCTTTGTGACATCTTTGTCTGCTTTGGTATCAGGGTGATGGTGGTCTCATAGAATAAGTTTGGGAGTGTTCCTCCCTCTGCTATATTTTAGGAAGAGGTTGAGAAGGATAGGTGTTAGCTCTTCTCTAAATGTTTGATAGAATTCACCTGTGAAGCCATCTGGTCCTGGGCTTTCATTTTTGGAAGATTTTTAATCACAGTCTCAATTGCAGTGCTTGTGATTGTCTGTTCGTATTTTCGATTTCTTCCCTGTTCAGTCTCGGAGGATTGTGCTTTTCTAAGAATTTGTACAATTCTTCCAGGTTGTCCATTTTATTGGCATATAGTTGCTTGTAGTAATCTCTTATGATCTTTTGTATTTCTGCAGTGTCAGTTGTTACTTCTCCTTTTACATTTCTAATTCTATTGATTTGAGTGTTCTCCCTTTTTTTCTTGATGAGTCTGGCTACTGGTTTATCAATTTTGTTTATCTTCTCAAAGAACCAGCTTTTAGTTTTATTGATCTTTGCTATTGTTTCCTTCATTTCTTTTTCATTTATTTCTGATATGATCTTTATGATTTCTTTCCTTCTGCTAACTTTGTGGGTTTTTTGCTCATCTTTCTCTAATTGCTTTAGGTGTAAGGTTAGGTTGTTTATTTGAGATGTTTCTTGTTTCCTGAGGTAGGACTGTATTGCTATAAACTTCCCTCTTAGAACTGCTTTTGCTGCATTCCATAGGTTTTGGGTCCTCTTTTTTTCATTGTCCTTTGTTTCTAGGTATTTTTTGATTTCCTCTTTGAGTTCTTCAGTGATCTCTTGGTTATTAAGTATTGTATTGTTTAGCCTCCATGTGTTTGTATTTTTTACAGATTTTTTCTTCTAATTGATATCTAGTCTCATAGCTTTGTTGTTGGAAAAAGATACTTGATACGATTTAAATTTTCTTAAATTTACCAAGGCTTGATTTGTAACCCAAGATATGACCTATCCTGGAGAATGTTCCATGAGCACTTGAGAAGAAAGTGTATTCTGTTGTTTTTGGATGAAATGTCCTATAAATATCAATTAAGTCCATCTTGTTTAATTTATCATTTAAAGCTTGTGTTTCCTTATTTATTTTCATTTTGGATGATCTGTCCATTGGTGAAAGTGGGGTGTTCAAGTCCCTTACTATTATTGTGTTACTGTCGATTTCCCCTTTTATGGCTGTTAGCATTTGTCTTATGTATTGTGGTGCTCCTATGTTGGGTGTATAAAGATTTACAATTGTTATATCTTCTTCTTGGTTTGATCCCTTGATCATTATGTAATGTCCTTCTTTGTCTCTTGTAATAGTCTTTATGTTAAAGTCTATTTTGTCTGATATGAGAATTGCTACTCCAGCTTTCTTTTTTTTTCATCTTTATTGGAGTATAATTGCTTTAAAATGGTGTGTTAGTTTCTGCTTTATGACAAAGTGAATCAGTTATACATATACATGTGTCCCCATATTTCTTTCCTCTTGTGCCTCCCTCCCTCTCTCCAGCTTTCTTTTGTTTTCCATTTGCATGGAATATCTTTTTCTATCCCCTCACTTTCCGTCTGCATCTGTCTCTAGGTCTGAAGTGGGTCTCTTGTAGACAGCATATATATGGGTCTTGTTTTTGTATCCATTCAGCCAGTCTATGTCATTTGGTTGGAGCCTTTAATCCATTTACATTTATGGTAATTATCGATACATATATTCCCATTACCATTTTCTTAATTGTTTTGGGTTTTTTATTGTAAGTCTTTCCTTTTCTTGTGTTTCCTGCCTAGACAAGTTCCTTTAGCATTTGTTGTAAAGCTGGTTTGGTGGTGCTGAACTCTCTTAGCTTTTGCTTGTCTGTAAAAGTTTTCAATTCCTCTGTCGAATCTGAATGAGATCCTTGCTGGGTAGAGTAATGTTGGTTGTAGTTTTTTCCCTTTAATCACTTTAAATATGTCCTGCCACTCCCTTCTGGTTTGCAGAGTTTCTGCTGAAAGATCAGCTGTTAACCTTATGGGGATTCCCTTGTATGTTATTTGTTGTTTTTCCCTTGCTACTTTTAATATTTTTTCTTCGAATTTAATTTTTGATAGTTTGATTAATATGTGTCTTGACATGTTTCTCCTTGGATTTATCCTGTATGGGACTCTCTGTGCTCCTGGACTCGATTAACTATTTCCTTTCCCATATTAGGGAAATTTTCAACTATAATCTCTTCAAATATTTTCTCAGCCCCTTTCTTTTTCTCTTCTTCTGGGATCCCTATAATTCCAATATTGGTGCATTTAACATTGCCCCAGAGGTCTCTGAGAGTGTCCTCAATACTTTTCATTCTTTTTTCTTTATTCTGCTGTGCAGTAGTTATTTTCACTCTTTTATGTTCCAGGTCACTTATCTGTTCTTCTGCCTCAATGATTCTGCTATTGATTCCTTCTAGAGAATTTTAAATTTCGTTTATTGTGTTGCTCATCATTGTTTGTTTGCTCTTTAGTTCTTTTAGGTCCTTGTTAAACGTTTCTTGTATTTTCCCCATTCTATTTCCAAGATTTTGGATCATCTTTACTATCGTTACTCTGAATTATTTTTCAGGTAGACTGACTATTTCCTCTTTATTTTTTTGGTCTGGTGGGTTTTTACCTTGCTCCTTCATTTGCTGTGTGTTTCTCTGTCTTCTCATTTTGCTTAACTTTCTGTGTTTGGGGTATGATTTTTGCAGGCTGCAGGTTCGTAATTTCCGTTGTTTTTGGTGTCTGCCCCCAGTGGCTAAGGTTGGTCCAGTGGGTTGTGTAGGCCTCCTGGTGGAGGGTACTAGTGCCTGTGTTCTGGTGGATGAGGCTGTATCTTGTCTTTCTGGTGGGCAGGACCACGTCCGGTGGTGTGTTTTGGGGTGTCTGTGACATTATTATGATTTTAGGCAGCCTCTCTGCTGATGGGTGGGGTTGTGTTCCTGTCTTGCTGAATGTTTGGCATAGGGTGTCCAGCATTGTAGCATGCTGGTTGTTGAGTGGAGCTGGGTCTTCGCGTTGAGATGGAGATCTCTGGGAGAGCTTTTGCCGTTTGATATTACATGGAGCTGGGAGGTCTCTAGTGGACCAATGTCCTGAACTCAGCTCTCCCACCTCAGAGGCACAGGCCTGACCCCCTGTCAGAGCACCAAGACCCTGTCAGCCACACGGCTCAGAAGAAGAGGGAAAAAAAGATAAAAAACGAAAGAAAAAAATAAAATAAAGTTATTAAAATAAAAAATAATTATTAAAAAATTTTTAAATTAAAAAGTAATTTTTAAAAAAAGAAGAGAGCAACCAAACCAAAAAACAAATCCACCAATGATAACAAATACTAAAAACTATACTAAAAAAAAAAATGGACAGACAGAACCCTAGGACAAATGGTAAAAGCGAAGCTATTCAGACAAAATCACACAAAGAAGCATACACATACACACTCAGAAAAAGAGAAAAGGGAAAAAAATTTATATATCATTGCTCCCAAAGTCCACCACCTCAATTTTGGGATGATTCACTGTCTTTTCAGGTATTCCAGAGATGCAGGGTAGATGAAGTTGATTGTGGACATTTAATCTGCTGCTCCTGAGGCTGCTGGGAGAGATTTCCCTTTCTTTTCTTTGTTCGCCCAGCTCCTGGGGTTCAGCTTTGGATTTGGCCCCGCCTCTGTGTGTAGGTCGCCTGAGGGAGTCTGTTCTTCGCTCAGACAGGATGGGGTTAAAGAAGCAGCTGATTAGGGGGCTCTGGCTCACTCAGGCCGGGGGGAGGGAGGGATACGGAATGCAGGGTAAGCCTGCAGCTGCAGAGGCCAGCATGACATTACAAGAGCCTGAGGTGCTCCGTGTGTCCTCCCAGGGAAATTGTCCCTGGATCACGGGACCCTAGCAGTGACAGGCTGCACAGGCTCCTGGGAGGGGAGGTGTGGACAGTGAACTGTGCTTGCACACAGGCTTCTTGGTGGCTGCAGCAGTAGCTTTAGCATTTCATGCCTGTCTCTGGTGTCCGCGCTGATAGCCGCGACTCACGCCCGTCTCTGGAGCTCATTTAGGTGGTGCTCTGAATCTCCTCTCCTCGCGCACCCTGAAACAATGGTCTCTTGCCTCTTAGACAGGTCCATACTTTTTCTCAGACTCCCTCCCAGCTAGCTGTGGTGCACTAGCCCCCTTCAGGCTGTGTTCACACAGCCAACTGCAGTCCTTTCCCTGGGATCTGACCTCCAAAGAAGCCAGAGCCTCAGGTCCTATCCCCCACCCACCCCGGCAGGTGAGCAGAGAAGCCTCTCGGGCTGGTGAGTGCTGGTTGGCACCGATCCTCTGTGCAGGAACCTCTCTGCTTTGCTCTCTGCACCCCTGTTGCTGCACTCTCCTCCATGGCTCTGAAGCTTCCCCCCCCCGCCACCCCCTGTCTCTGCCAGTGAAGGGGCTCCCTAATGTGTGGAAGCTTTTCCTCCTTCACAGCTCCCTCCCAGAGGTGCAGGTCCCATCTCTATTCTCTTGTCTCTGTTTTTTCTTTTTTCTTTTGCCCTACCCACGTACGTGGGGAGTTTCTTGCCTTTGGGGGAGTCTGAGGTCTTCTGCCAGTGTTCAGTAGGTGTTCTGCAGGAGTTGTTCCAAATGTAGATGTATTTCTGATGTATTTGTGGGGAGGAAGGTGATCTCCATTTCTTACTCCTCTGCCATCTGAAGGTCTCCCCCTATATGTGGAATCTTAAGAAATGATACAAATGAACTTATTTACAAAACAGAAAGAGACTTACAGATTTAGAGAATGAATTTATGGTTACCAGGGGGAAGGGTGGGGTGGAGAGATAATTAGGGAGTTTGGGATTGACATGTACACACTGCTATATTTAAAATGGATAACCAACAAGGACCTACCGTATAGCACATGCAACTCTGCTCAGTATTATGCAACAACCTTAATGGGAAAGAATTTGTAAGAGAATAGACTCATGTATATGTATAACTGAATCAGTTTGCTCTATACCTGAAACTAACATAACGTTGTTAATCAACTATAGTCCAATATAAAATGTTTAAAAAATTACAATAAATTCTAATATACTTCTAAAAAATAAACAAATAAAAGTTGGGTGAAGAAAATAAATCAAGGAGGGAGTGATCAAGTGCATCACATGCTACCGATAGGTCAAGTAAGATGAGGACTGAGAAATGACTACAAGATTGAGCACATTTTTTAAATGGATGAAAGGAAGTCTTCAGACAGAGGGAATAGTGCAACTGTGTGAGAATGCACAGTGATTTCAGGCAACTGCAAATAATTCAAGATAACTAAAGCTTAGGGATATAGCAGAAACTAGAGAGCAGCACTGCTGGGTGGATACACACAGGCTAGATCACAATGTAATGCTAAAACTTTTGGATTTGTGCTAAAGGCTATGAGAATCCACAGGAGAACTTTAAGTTGTGGAGTAACAGAGCCAAACATTTAAAAAGTCAATTTGAGACCAGTATGAAAAATGGAGAAGAAATCTGAAGGCAAGGAAACCGGTTAACAGGCTGTTACTATAGTCCAGGGAGAAACTAAAGGCAGTGACAGTGGGGATCAAAATGAGAGGATGGGTCAGATATTTAGGAAGTTGTAGGACTTGGTGACAATTTTGAAATGCAGGAAGGAGATATTAGAGGGAGGAAGGAGTCAAGGATGACTTGGGTTCTGGTTTGGACAAGTGGGTAGGGGTAACCATTCACAGAAGGAACACTGGAGAAAGAGTAAGTTTGGCAGTAAAAAAATCACACACAAAGGAATGCAGAAGGCCACCTGGTATCTTGGAATTATACAGTGTGTCACATATACTTTCTCATTTAATCCTGTTAGTTAGGGAGATGAGAAATAGGCTTGTAGAGATTAAGTAATTTACCCAAGTTTACACAGCCAGGATGTGAGAGTGTAGACTAGGATCCAAGCTCACTGTTCTTCCACTTCTTCAAAGCTACTGTGCCAAAGATTTTGAGGCAAGGAGGAAGAGCACTTAAAAAAATGAGTGAAGGTGAGCAAGTGGAGAAAGAAGGGGACTCTCAGCATTTGAGGGCAGTTTTCCCAAATATCTTTTTCTTTAAGTCTGCCTGGATGGAAGATAGAGACAATAAAAATGTTGATCAGCAACACATTTGGCTTATTAAATTGAATGGTACGTTATATAAAGTAGGGGAGATAACAACTTGGTAGTTTTTCCACAGCCTCTCAGTGTCTTCTTGGCTTATCTTAATCATCCTAAGGTTGTCCCCAATAACTATCAATGAACACAGGAATAGTGCTGAATGGTCCAGGCTCTAGTAGTTCTCACAGTCTAGTGAGGGATATAGACACATAATTATAATACAGGGTAACCATAAAATCTAGAAAGAGAATTTTAAAAATAAACTATTTTGGAATAATTTCAGATTCACAGAAGAGTTGTTGCAAAGGTAACAGAGAACTATTGGATATCAGTAACCCAGTTTCAGTTTCTCCTAATGTTATCATTTTACACTACATTTATCAAAACTAAGAAACCAACATTTGTACATTACTATTAACTAAACCCTAGACTTTGGATTTCACCAGTTTTTCATTTATGTCATTTTTCTGTTCTAGGATCCAATCTGGTGTCCCCCATTGCATTTTCACTTGTCATGATTCCTTAGCTTTCTCTGATCTATGGTAGTTTCTCGGTCTTTCCTAGTTTTTCAGGAAACATAGATATTTTAAAACATTACATATAATATACAGCATATTACATATACATGTATTTTACAGATTGAACCCTCTTGATTACCTTTGCTGGGGCATGCTAAAGGCACAAGCTTATTCAGTGAAAATCAGAGATATGAAACATCTGAGGCAATGCATCAGATACATTGTGCAAAGATTGCTACATATGTGCTGTATTAATGCACTGTGTTCATGGCAATTTTGCACAGTGCATTGAGCTATGCATTGCTAATGGAGAATAAACATTGAACATATCATGCATTGTAATGTAATTATTATATGTACTTACCCATGTCTCTGAATTTTATTGTAGCCCTGTACAAAGTAGTAATTTGTAAATTTAACATCATCCAAATAAAAATATCAACAGAGTTAATTTTTTAATTAGGCAAGCTAATTATAAGTTCATATAGAAAAATAAATAAGCAAAAATAGCCAGGAAGTCCTGGAAAAGAAGAATAGTGACAGGTAGCCCTACCAGATATTAAAACATTTTAAAGTTTCAATAATTATAAACAAAGGGTATGGTGACATAAATAGACATACAGACCAATTAAAAAAAAAGAAAGTTCATAAGTAGAAACAAATAAATATTGAAATTTAGGATCTGATATAGACGACATCTTAAATTAGTGGAGAAAAGATAGACTACTCAGTAAATAGTTGGGACAACTGGTAGCCATCTAAAAGAATAAAATAGTTCCATACTTAAAGCTGTACACCAGGATAAACTACAAATGAAAAAATGATTTGAATGTACAAAGGAAAATAATAAAAGAGCACTAGAAGAAAACTTGGGAGAATTACTTTATAACATTGGAGTATTGGGTAAGCCTTTCTAACTATGATTCAAGAACCAAATGCCATAGAAGATGCCCTCACATTCCATAAAAGACCAACAACCCAACAGAATATGGGCAACACTCATGAACAAATAACAGAAAAGAAAATATAAATAGCCCTCAAAGATTCTTGTCCTCTAGATGACATGATACTATACATAGAGAATCCTAAAGATGCTACCAGAAAACTACTAGAGCTAATCAATGAATTGGGTAAAGTAGCAGGATACAAAATTAATGCACAGAAATCTCTTGCATTCCTATACACTAATGATGAAAAATCTTAAAGAGAAATTAAGGAAACACTCCCATTTACCACTGCAACAAAAATAATAAAATATCTAGGAATAAACCTACCTAAGGAGACAAAAGACCTGTATGCAGAAAACTATAAGAGACTGATGAAAGAAATTAAAGATGATACAAACAGATGGAGAGATATACCATGTTCTTGGATTGGAAGAATCAACATTGTGAAAATGACTATACTACCCAAAGCAATCTACAGATTCAAGGCAATCCGTATCAAACTACCAACGGCATTTTTCACAGAACTAGAAAAAAAAATTTCACAATTTCTATGGAAACACAAAAGACCCCGAATAGCCAAAGCAATCTTGAGAAAGAAAAACGGAGCTGGAGGAATCAGGCTCCCAAACTTCAGACTACACTACAAAGCTACAGTAATCAAGACAGTATGGTACTGGCACAGAAACAGAAATATAGATCAATTGAAAAGGATAGAAAACCCAGAGATATACCCATGTACATATGGTCAACTTATTTTTGATAAAGGAGGCCAGAATATACAATGGAGAAAAGACAGCCTCTTCAATAAGTGGTGCTGGGAAAACTGGACACCTACATGTAAAAGAATGAAATTAGAACACTCCTTAACACCATACACAAAAATAAACTCAAAATGGAATGAAGACCTAAATATAAGGCCAGACACTATCAAACTCTTAGAGGAAAACATAGGCAGAACACTCTATGACATGAGTCACAGCAAGATCCTTTTTGACCCACCTCCTAGAGAAATGGAAATAAAAACAAAAATAAACAAATGGGACCTAATGAAACTTCAAAGCTTTTGCACAGCAAAGGAAACCATAAACAAGACGAAAAGACAACCCTCAGAATGGGAGAAAATATTTGCAAATGAAGTAACAGACAAAGGATTAATCTCCAAAATTTACAAGCAGCTGATGCAGCTCAATATCAAAAAAACAAACAACCCAATCCAATAATGGGCAGAATGCCTAAATAGACATTTCTCCAGAGAAGATATACAGATTGCCAACAAACACATGAAAGGATGCTCAACATCACTCATCATTAGAGAAATGGAAATCAAAAGTACAATGAGGTATCACCTCACACCTGTCAGAATGGCCATCATCAAAAAATCTACAAACAATAAATGCTGGAGAGGATGTGGAGAAAAGGGAACCCTCTTGCACTGTTGGTGGGAATGTAAATTGATACAGCCACTATGGAGAACAGTATGGAGATTCCCTAAAAAACTAAAAATAGAACTACCAGACGACCCAGCAGTCCCACTACTGGGTGTATACCCTGAGAAAACCATAATTCAAAAAGAGTCATGTGTCACAATGTTCATTGAAGCTCTATTTACAATAGCCAGGACATGGAAGCAACCTAAGTGTCCATCAACAGATGAATGGATAAAGAAGATGTGGCACATATATACAATGGAATATTACTTAGCCATAAAAAAAACAGAACTGAGTTACTTGTAGTGAGGTGGATGGACCTAGAGACTGTCATACAGCGTGAAGTAAGTCAGAAAGAGAAGAATAAATACCGTATGCTAAGACATATATATGGAATCTAAAAAAAAATGGTTCTGAAGAACTTAGGGGCAGGACAGTAATAAAGATGCAGACATAGAAAATGGAATTGAAGACATGGGGAGGGGGGAGGGTAAACTGGGATGAAGTGAGAGAGTGGCATGGACTTATATGTACTACTAAATGTAAAATAGATAGGTAGTGGGAAGCAGCTGCATAGCACAGGGAGATCAGCTCGGTGCTTTGTGACCACATAGAGGGGTGGGATAGGGAGGATGGGAGGGAGATGAAAGAGGGAGGAGATATGGGGATATATGTATATGTATAGCTGATTCATTTTTTTATAAAGCAGAAACTAACACACCATTGTAAAGCAATTATACTCCAATAAAGATGTTAAAGAAAAAAAAGATTCTTGTCCTCTCTTACATAAGAAAAATGACAAATATAACTACTAAGATTTGTAACCACCCCCAAAATCGATAACACACTTTATTAGCAAGGCTGTGGGAAATTATACACTCTCATACATTCCTAGGGGGAATGCAAATTGATACTACCCTGATAAGGGGCTATTTGGCTATATCTATTGAAACAAAAAATTCATTTTTCATTGAACCAGCAATCCAACTTCCGGTGTTTACCAATATACCTGAACATCTATAAAATAAAATATGTACAAGTTTATTAATTTCAACTTTAGCATATAGCAAAAGATTGGAAACAACCCAAGTATCTATCAACAAGGTACTGATTAGATAAATTAAGGATCAATCACACAATGGGATATTATGACATATAAAAGAATGAGGAAGATCTATTTGTACTGATATGGAAAGATATCCACGTTAAGAAAAATAAAGGTGCCAATCAGAATGTGTAGTATGCTATACTATGTAAGAAGGAGATAAAATAGAGTATATGTTCATAGTTACATAAAGAAGCTCTGGAAAGTATGTATTTATTGAGATTAAGTGATTGGGGGAATAGGGTGAATGGGAAAGATGGGAAAGGAGTAGGAGCAAGACTTTTCACAATATACCCTTTATTGTTTGAGTTTTGAATCGTATGAGTGTATTCCCTATTCAAGAAAAGGTAAACTACAAATAAAGATAAATATAAAACTCCAGGTAATAATAACAAGATGAGAAAAGAAGGGTTGTTCAATGAGTCAGTAAAGCATGCTACAAACTTTGTTGTGTTTCAAAAAAATAACAGAAATACTGAATCATTTTAGGTATATTAAAACATTTTATAGTTAAGTATACATATTAAAAATTAAGGGCAGCCACTAAAGGAATATAAATGCAAACTACAGTTTCTAAGCCATCACAGGAAACAAAAGGGGATATAGACAAATTTATCAATTCAAGAGAAGGAAAAAAAAGTCAGAAAGCATGGTAAAAAGAAAGTAAAAAACAAAATGGTGAAAACAACTCTCCAAATATGGCAATCATAACACACTTAAACAGGGGGACATAATCAATTAAAAGGCAGATTTTCAGAATGAATAAGAGACACACACAAGGCTATTTCTTGCAGCATTATTTATAATAGGAAAAGGCTAGAAACAACCCAAACGTTCCATCAATAAAGGTCTGGTACATCCACAAAATGAAGTACTCTATTGCTTTGAAAAGGAATTAAGAATATATATACTCTGATGGAGTGATCTACAGGACTTATTATTCATTAAAAAAAAGCAAGGTGGAAAAAAGTGTGCATAATATGACACCACCCACATAAGAAGGGAAGAGATAGAAATACCTATATACATATTTGTTTCTATAGGGAGTATGAAGGAATAGCATAAAGAGACAGGGATTAAAAACTAGACTTCTTTGAGTATACTTTGTTCCATAGATTTGACTTTGAAACCATGTAAATATATTACAAAATTGTGAAACTATTTTTTTAAAAAGCAATCCCTAAAAATCAAAAGCAAAATGAAACAAATGAATCTGTGTATCCAGATGGTGACATAATAACACAGAAAGTGACTTTAAAACACAGCAACATTAATGTATATCCCTAACAGGATACATCTTAAGGTAAGGACAAAAAATCTATAAAAGAATCATAAACTCTTTGTAAGTAATCATATTTTTGGTGGTATGGTGTTGGTATTGTTATTCTGAAACTTGTTGTCTCTATATTTTGGAATAAAGCAAATTAGTGATTATGTTGTTATTCTGAGAATCAGGATATTTGTTGTGGGAGAAAGGAGATATAGATTGTTGAGGTGAAGTAAAAATCCTATACTGTAGCCCTGAATTTAAATTGGAAGGATCACGATGCCCAGGGCCCAGATTTTTATTTCCAAATACCATTTCACACTAAAAAGAATCAGGACTCCTGAGAGGAATGGCTGATTTCTAGTCTGAGGTAGGAAACATACAAGTAGAACCTTCAATATCTTGCATTCTCAGAAAACAAGGAGGTTATCACAGACCACTAGGGTTGTGTCAAAAGGACACAGGGGCCAGAGTGTAGGGACCAAAGATGGGACAATCTGAGCATCAGTAAGGAGAATAACTGTAATGGATTGAAATATATCAAATGTTTAAATCCATATGTTTATGATAATACTAAAAAAAGGTCACATTTAAAAAATGATAGATAATTAACTCATTATTTTGCAAGTCAATAAATAAAGGCATTTATCCTGCCTTTCCTATGTGAACTGTACCACTAGGTACAAAATAGTAGATGAGGGGAAGTTTCTTTTTATAAAAGAATTTCAGCTAATAAATGAATATGGAATGATAGAATATCACTATTTTGCAACTCTCAATGAATAAGTGGATCTTACCATTGAGAAACAACCAGACGTTATGTGTCTCCTGATGGGAGAACTCCATATGAGCAGTCTAGCCAAGAAAACTGAACCTGAATCTGATTAAGCCTCTAAAGTGAAACACCAATCTGTAGGAAATACAGAAGACAGAGAATATGTTAATACCATGGGAATGGAATCAGGAAAGTCCAACTGGGGAAACCCTACAAGACAAACAACCAGATTTCTTCAACAAATTGCAAGGAAAAAAGGAGAGATAAGAGGGAAAACCTATGGCTTAAAAGAGACTTAAAAACCTTATGAGACATATAAACCAAATGCAATGCATGTACCTTATTTGGAGCTTGATTCTCTCTCTCTCTCCTTCACACACACACACACACACACACACACACACACACACAAAACACACACACTCATTTCTGAAACAGTTGAGCAGTTTGAACAAAGAAAGCATATTTGATGATATTAAGGAGTTGTACTTTTAGGAATAATAATGGTAGTGTGGTTATATTTAATAAGGCCTTCTTATCTTTTATAAGTATTAATATATAATATTTATGGATGAAAGGATATGAAGTCTGAGATTTGCCTCAGAATAATATGGGAGGAGGAGAAGATGGGAGTATAAATGACAGAAACTAGATTAGCTATTAGCTGATAATTGTTGAAGATAGGTGGTGGGGTTTATTGTATTATACATTTTCTTTTTTTATAATAAAATATTTAAAAATGTTTTCCATTTATTAGGTCACAGAGGTATACAAAAATAAAGATATAATCAATCAATAAAGCTAAGAACAGGCTCTGGGAAAAGAGTAATAAAAATAGACAAACTTCTGGGCAGATTCATCAAATAAAAAAGAGAGAAGGCACAAATAAAGTATGTCAGGAGTACAAAGGTGGCCATGATTCAGATTCAGAAAAGTCAAAAGCAAAGTTCTGCACAACTTTCTACTAATAAAGTTTGACCCCCAAAAGATATCTGGCAGGATCTGGGGAGTGATTGTCACAACCTAGGTGGTGGTATGGGGCAGGGAGCGTCGGGGGCAGTGCTACTGACATCTAAACATCCAAAATGCACAAGACAGCCCCCACAACCAAGAATCATCCAGCCCCAAATGTCAGTAGTGCCAAGATTAAGAAACTCTGACTTGGATTAAATTGGCAAGCTTCTAGGAAAGTATTATTATCAACAATGACCCAAAAAGGAATTGAAATCATTTTCATAAAGCCACCTGTTTCCAAAATACACCAGGTCAGCAAGTTCTGCCCGATGAGTTCTACCAAGACTTCAAGGAACACATGCTTTTCTTTTCACGTAGACAGTTTTAGGGAATAGAAAAAGATGGGAAACTACCAAACTCATTTCACAAGCAAGCATAACCTTGTTACTGAAACCAAACAAGGACAGCATAAAAATAAAAGATTATAGGCCGATATAATTTAAAAACAATGATGCAAAAATTCTAAAAATATATTAGTAAATTGAATCTAGTGCATATTAAAAGAATAGTTTATCATGACCAAGTGATATGAATGAAAATATGGTTAAAAGTATGGATCAACAAAAGGAAACCTATTGATGTAATTCACACATTAACCAAGTAGAGGAATAAACTATATGACTTTTTCAATACATGCAGGAAAAGCATCCAATAAAATTCAACATTTATTCATAATAATATTAATGATAAAGTTCTAGGAAACCAAGGAGAGAAAGAAATTATTTTAAAGTGATAAATGGTAACTTCCAGAAACCTACTGCAGACATATTTAATACTGAAACATTAGAATCAGTCCATTAAAGTCTGGAACAAGAAATGATAACCACTATACACGCTACAAGAGTTATAAATATTTGAAAGGTAAAGACACAACTGTTACTATTTGCAAATGATATGACTGTCTATTTAGAAAACCCAAAAACATCACCTTTAAGCCAGTACACCTAGTGAGCTAACATAGAGAGTGGATATAAGATAAACATACAAAATCATTTTCCTATACATGATAATAACCAATTAACATATAACAGGGAAAAATCTTAATAGCAATAAAAACTATAAAGTACCAAAAAATAAGCTTAACAAAAAAGTACAACTCTTTCATGGAAAAAACTATAAAGTTTACTGAAAGAAATAAGAGAAGGTCTGAATAAATAAATAGACATTGTAGATAGGAAAGCTAAATATTCTCAATATATCCATTCTCCTCAAATGAATCCATAAATTCAGTGCAATCACAATAAAAATTGGGATTTTCCTTAGAACCTGACCAGATAATTCTAAAGTTCTTATGGAAGATTAAAGCTCAAGAATAGCCAAGGCAGTTCAACAATGGTGAAGGAACAGAAAAATAGATTAATGGAATAGACTAGTGATCCAGAAACAGACCCATGGGTACTTTACGTAGCATTTCAAATCAATGGGAAAAGAATATTCATTAAGTGGTGTTAATGCAATTGGCACTAACATTTAGGAAAACATTGTTAAATTTCTATCTAAACCCATTAATAAAAATAAATTATAGAGGGATTAAGAGCGTTATGGATAAAAAGCAAAACAATAAAATTAATACAAGAAAAATAATGTGTTGATGATCTTGAGGGCCGGAAGGCTTTATCAATTTCTTAGGGCTGCCATAACAAATTACCACAAACTGGGTGGTTTAAAACAACAGAAAATTATTCTCTCACAATCTGGAAGCCAGAAGTCAAATATCAAGGTGTCAGCAAGGTTGGTTCCTTCTGGAGGCTCTGAGGGAGAAGCTAGTCCATGCTTCTCTCCTGGCTTCTTGTGGCTGTGGGCAATCCTTGGCATTCCTTGGTTTGTAAATGCATCACTTCATCTCTGCCTCTGTCTTCACAAGGCCTTCTCCTCCCTATGTGTCTTCTTTTCTTAGAAGGACACGCATCATTGGATTTAGGGCTCAGTAGGAAAATCCAGCATGATCTCATCTCCAGATCCTTAATTACATCTGCACAGGCCCTGTTCCCAAATAAGGTCTCATTCACAAGTTCTGGGTAAACATATCTTTTCTTGGGCCAGCATGCAACCTACTACATAGGCCTTCTAAAATAAGACAAAAAGGAAGACTCATAAATTTGACTTCATTAAAAACTATATGAATAAAAAGACAACATAAATAATGTTAATAGAAAACCACTTATGGGAAAACGTTCATTATCTCTTTTGGATTTCTTTTTTTTTAAGTTAAATTACAGATTATGTAGTTTTTAAAAAATTCCTATAAATCAATAAGAAAAACAGTCCAATGGAGAAATGATTAAGTATATAAAGTTATTACCCAGAAGAAATAAAATAAAATAAATAAATAAACCAATATTACATAAATTAAATAAAATAAACATAAAAAGATGCTCAATGGCATCAGTATTCAGATAAATTAGGCTTAAGGTAAGATACCATTTTTGCACCCATCAGATTGCTCAAAATTAAAGTTTAATAATATCATGTATTGGTAAGGATGGGGAAAATGGAGATTTTCATATTGTACTGGTTGGTGCAGATAATTTAAATGGCTTTTTGGATATATCAAAAATTTAAATGCCTATTTCCAAAACACCTGTCTGCATTCACAAGCAGACATACATGTATGTTCACTGAACTATTTTCAAGAGTTCTAACCTGGAAACAAAGTGAATGTTATCAACAGAGGAATGCCTACATAAACCACAGTATATGAAGTAGATCTCTATGTAATAACATGACTAGCTCTTCATGACATAACTTTGGATGAATAAGGCACTCTGCACAACAGTAGGTACAGCATAATATTGTTTGCATTAAAAGAATACACAGGGCGGGCTTCCCTGGTGGCGCAGTGGTTGAGAATCTGCCTGCCAATGCAGGGGACACGGGTTCGAGCCCTGGTCTGGGAAGATCCCACATGCCACGGAGCAACTGGGCCCGTGAGCCACAATTACTGAGCCTGCGCGTCTGGAGCCTGTGCTCCGCAACAAGAGAGGCCGCGATGGTGAGAGGCCCGCGCACCGCGATGAAGAGTGGTCCCCACTTGCTGCAACTAGAGAAAGCCCTCGCACAGAAACGAAGACTCAACACAGTCATAAATAAATAAATAAATAAAAGAACGTGAATTTCTTTAAAAAAAAAAAAAAAGCAAACTGGGCTATTCATTTCAGTAACAGTCAAGTGGTCTTAGTTTGCATTCAAAAAAAAAAAAAAGAATACACAGAAAACAACAATATTTTATATGTATTGCTGTGTGTGTGTGTGTGTGTGTGTGTGTGTGTGTAAATCCATAGGGAAAAATCTGGAAGGATACAAACCAATCCTGTAACTGTGGTTACCTTTGGGAAGGGAGATAAAGGAGACTGTGATTATGGGCGACAGACATGGGGAACTTTAACCTTATCTGTAATATTTAAATTGTTTTCATAAAGAATGTGTTTATATATTACTTATACAATTTTTAAAAAAATTTAAAGAGAGTGAATAGGAAACAACAGAAAGGAGAGAGTGTGTGAACTCTCTTTTCAAGAAATGTAATAATAAAAGATTTATTATTAATAATGAGAGAATAGCTAAGCAAACTGGAACATCTACTAGAAGGAAGATTAATGTAGACATTAACATAAAATGCAAAACCATGGAAAACATTTATAAAATGTGAAGTTTAAAAAATTTTGGATTTTTGAAAATTAGTATGATTAAAACTTCCAGGTAATATAAGGGAGCAACAATAAAATATTCCCAGGAACTTGGAAGTAAAATGTTATTCAAGAGTTAAACTATAAAATTAATGTATGGTGAATCAAATGGAAAAATCACCTTCAAGAAACATAATGGCTTCCAGACAAGCAAGATTTGACTATAATTTGGGTGGATATTTTTGACATATCTAAAGCAAGAATGTGTCAGTGAACCATGGAAGTGTAGAAAAAGGAGACAGTGAAGCCCACATAGAGCAGACTTGTTAGTTACTTAATCTTCAGGCGCCTTAGCTTCTCCATTGCTAAAGCGTGGTTAATCATAGTATTTACTTCATAGGGTTATCATATAAAACAAAATAGCACTTGGTAAGGAGTGAGGCTTATACATTATTAAAGGACGGGAATGTAGTGGTCAGGCCACTATACTCCAATATAAAATAAACTGTTACTGTTCTATTTCTCATCAACAACTAGCATCCTGGTTTTCACACATCAGTCTCTCATGAGTTAATCAGCATGAGTCAGCCTCCTGAGACTGACCAGTTCAGGGACACTGAGGAGATCAAGTTTCTGAGATGGAAAGGTCCAGCCTGGACTGAGGTTGAAAGCACCAAGGTAATGCCATTCAACAAGGCATCTTGGTAGCCAGCCAGTTAACCTTCCTTGGTGACACACTACCTTTGGCTTTTCTAATCTATTCATACTTCTGAATAACTTGCCAGGGAAGGTGGTCTATGCAGAAGGAATAAAAAGACTAGAAAAAATAAGCTAAAATATTAACAGGTGGTTGTTTGTGAGAAGGAATTATGGGTGATTTGCTCTACTTTTCTATACTTTCCAAGTTTTCTTTAGTGAGCATATATTACTTTAATATTTTAAAAACATCTCTAAAGGATGATGAGGTGAAGAAAAAGAGAAGGCAGTAGCTTCAAGGGGACAAGGGTAGAGAAAGGACTTTTGAGGCGACAGGCCAAGGGGAAGATGTCAGGGAGTTAGGACCAGAGTAGGGGCAGGCAAGCACTCTTTCTTCCAAAATGAAGTAGCTTTTCCTGGAAAGACTTTTTCTCCCCATGTGTACCTGGGCCTTGAAGTAGCTTGTTATTTGCCAGTCATGGCATTTGCATAGCCAGTGAATTCGATGGAAACCATTTGCTTGAGAATTCTAAATGTATCTCTGTATCTAACTATATCGCTGGCTGGCCGTTGAACCCGAAAGTCCCAGATCTGAGTTCTTGAGCATTCCCTCCCTCTTTCTTCATCATCATTACCAAATATTTGCTAGTCACCTCCTAGGTGCCTGACTTTATGCTAATTTAGGCGGGGGTGAGGGTGGGGTTGGAACGGAGGGAGCTTACGAGGAGAGACTATACTCCAATATAAAATAAAAATAAAATTGAAAAAAAGATAAACGAAAATGCAAAATCACTGTGGCCTAGGTGAGGTGGCTAAGGAAGGCTTGGAATCACAGATTTTCCGAGTTGGACCTGAAAGGTCAATCGGTCTAATTCTCTTACCCCGCGATTCAGAGAGCAGGTGGTACTTAACCCTTGACTTGAAAGACTTGCAGGGTTTGGATCAACGGAGATCAAGATGTGGGGGTTGGGGCAGTAAACAAAGGGAGCAAAGGCCCTGGGGCCAGGACACCTAGCGGGGTGTGGTCCGATTACTCTGCAGCCAGTGATCAGCGTTACCTACAGGTTTCCTTTCTAGCTTCCCTTTCTGCCTTTATTTTCCGCTGAGTCTTTGTTGCCTCAGCCTTGTGACCTATGTACGCACGAGGGAGCCTTCCAAAGCCGTAATACAATCTCCTCCAGCTCCTCTCCGGCCAAGGCTGTCCTGAGCACCGCTCCCTCCCAGCCCAGTTCCTGCTTGGGGCACTCGCTTCCTCAAAGCACACCACTGCCCCCTCCTTCCCAAGCGCGCCGATTCGCCACTTTCTGAGGAATAAAGTATTTACCTTAGGGAGTTGTTTCTTGTTTGGTTTGGATCGGAGTAAGGAGTTGAATCTGAGCTTTGAGTCAAAAGGATAAAATACAATAAAGACCCGGAAATTCCAATTCTTTAGACCTTGAACGCAAACGATCGTTCTTTCCTTTTAGGTTTGAAGTTACCGTAAGTTCCTAAAACTAGTCAGGCAGAAGAAACAGCCTCCCTAACATCCTGTGTCCACAGCAAGTGTGGACAACTGAAATAGTCATTTGAGGTGTTTCGAAAATAACCCCCTGATAGCACATTGCCTACGGTGACACATTCTCGTCCGCGGGGAGGGCTGGGTCGCCGGGGGCGGGGCGAGTCCCCAGGCGCCGCGCGCAGCTGCCGGGACCCGAGGCGCCAGCCCCGCCTCCGGCTTGCGTCTCGTGGTAAGTGGAGGCGGCGCCGCGGCCTGTGACTTGCAGCTGCCGGCGGCCTCGCTGGGGGCTCTGGGCCGCGGCTGTGTTCGGTCTCCGGGAGTGGAGCGGAGGATGCAGGAGCCACCCGCGGGGGCCGGACGGGCTTAAGAGAGGCGGCGAGCGGCGCCGGAAGCACTCCGGCTGGTCTCTAGAGCGCGGGAGGCTCGGGCGCGCGCGGGGCTGTGGTGGCCGCGGAGGCCGCCCTGGCCGGGACAGCCGGCCCCAGGCCCGAGCGGCGGTAGGACTGTGCCCGGGCCTGGTACTCGGGCTTCCCACAGCGAGGGTGGGGCTGCGTTGGAGCCTCCTTTCTTGGAAAATCGTGGGCCCCTGTGGTACTGCGGCCGTCTCTCTGAGGGGATTGGAAACGGAGCGCGATGAGGAGCCGGAGTAACTCGGGGGTCCGGCTTGACGGCTATGCTAGGCTGGTGCATCAGACCATCCTGTGCCATCAGGTAAGTGATGGGGTGTCGCTTGTGATCACCGAGGATGCGCAGTGTGGTAACCTGGACGGAGACCCTGGGAGAACCCGTGTGTGTGGGGGGGTGTATTGCAGGTTCTCCCGCCCCCTAGCTGGGGAGGCCGTAAAGGACCCTGAAGAAAGGTGTTGGGCCAGGAACAGAACCAGAGTCAGGCACCCTTAGCCACGAGTCCTGAGTCAGAGCTTCTGAGTCCCCCCTCCCAACCCTCCGCGTCCCCCAAACCACTGCTGGGTTCCAGGGGCCAGAGTTGTAAGATGTGTCGAAGCTTGTTTATCGACACCGCCCCCGGCCCCCTCCCCGGGCTTGGGAGTCGGCTACTTCCCCTCCTCTGAAGGAAAAAGAGGTAGGAGAACTTTTAGCCATCGTAATACTAGACTGTTGTGAAGATCTGAAGTACCGTGTATATACTGTTCATTATAGTTTTTCTAATCTTTTAATGCTGATTTTTCGTTGGTAGCTCATTCTTTCTAAAACACCTCCTTTCTTTTAAGAATTCCCACATTTCAGACTTGTAAGGCGTCAGCCAGCTCTTTCCCTTTATTCAAGATAGCGTTTGCTTGCACTTGGTCAGAAGAGGAGATTATAAAACTCAGGAGTGGGGACATAGAAGAAAGACCAAAGTCCCTCAGTACCCATTTGATAGATTCTGTTTCCTCATATTAACACCCTATGGTTACCTGCCTGTCCCCTTTTTCTTGTCCTTACAGAATCCAGTGACTGGCTTGCTTCCAGCCAGCTATGATCAGAAAGATGCCTGGGTCCGGGATAATGTGTACAGCATCTTGGCTGTGTGGGGTTTGGGGCTGGCCTACCGGAAGAATGCAGACCGGGATGAGGATAAGGCAAAGGCCTATGAACTGGAGCAGGTACTCAATAAAAATACAAAGCTCTGGAACTGGGGGGAGGAGGAAGGAAATGTAGTCCACAGGAGCTAAGACAGGTATGTTTTGCCTCTCTCACTCTTTCTTCACCTTGCTGAAATTGCATTCCATAAAGCTTTCCTGTATTGTACGGAGGTTTTTTTTGCAGTGGAAACATGAAACTTGCTGATTCAGGGGGAGAGGGCACAGTCTGTTCTGTTACAGTGGAAAATCCTATCCTCAGATCTTTGCTAAAAGTTGTAATCCTCTTTCCAAGTAAATGTATTTTGTAGTCTCCAGCATATTTATTCTCATTGAGAAGAATTTTCGGAGGCAGGTATCTACCATTTTACTTCTTTTTTGAAAATGATAGGTGGTATTTATATGAGGGTAACTGATAAAAATTAGCAGACTTTCCCAACTAGACACAAGTAAAAGACATTATTTGTTGATTTTTATACCTAGGCTGCTGTTTCAGAGTCTGTTGTGTGTCCTCCCTGCCCCCCCCCCATACCCACCCTCACCCCTCGGGGCAAAATAAGGTCAGAGTCAACAGATGCCTTTAAGCCAACTTTTAAGGCCCTCCCCTCAGTAAAGAAGTATCCTCTATAGAACTGTTTAGACACAGGATGCTACGTCCTCTTGAATGACCAAGAAAATAACATTCTGGGCTACATGAGACTCTTAATGTTAAGGTACTCTGCTGTCAGTTGTAAGGTGTATGTGAATTCTTTTCCATTAGTGGAAAAGATTCTCTCCACACCAGCCATTTTCTCAAGTGGTCTCCCTCAGCTTAGGCAATCTGAACTCCAGTCTTCATCTATCAATCAGAATATTGAGATTTGGTTATTTTTAAGGACACCAACATATCGTGGGGTTATAGTCCTCGGCAGCAGGAAAGTTTCACTGTGTTGTCCTCTGCAACAGCAGGTATTTCTTATTCCCTCAAGCCATAATTAAGAGGTACTTAGGTCCACCAGAAAAAATTGTTGGAGTTTTTGCTCTAGCCCAGGAAGTACAGATCAATATTTTTGTGACTTATAGAAAACATACATAACCATTGTGAGAATTTGGAAAATATAGAGGAGTGTTAAAAAAAATCATCTGTAATCTTACTCCCCTCCCTTATCCTATGTCCTACTCTAATGTTTTGCTATTTTGATCTCAGTATTTTGTTTGTTTTGTTTTGCTAGAAATTGATATTGGTGGAACAATACCCAAGATTTTATACCCAGTACGATTTGACAAATTTCTTTTTCAACACTGTTAGAAGAAATCTGTGTCTCCTTGTTGATCAATCATTCTGCAGAGTTGACATTTTTCCTTATGTGGCCCAGGAAGAAAGAATGTAACAGAGGAAGAGGAGAAAAATGAACATAAAATTGTTCATTCTAAAATTTTAACGTTTCGTTAAATAATTTTTCACACAGCACAAAAATATTTTCCATACCACCTCAGTAATAACCTTGAGATGTCTCAAAAACATTATGGCAATAGGAAACATCTTAAAAAAAAAACACATTTCTCTGGGAATTCTAAAATTTCTACCAACTTTCATTATAAATTAAAACAGATTGTATTATTAAGTCTCATTAATTTTCTTCTCAAATTTGACTCAGTTAATTCAGACTAGGGATCAGAGAACCATCTCTGTAAAGGCCAGATTGTAAATATTTTTGACACTGTGGGTTATGTGTGATCTCTACGCAACTACTCAGGTCTTCCGCTACTACGTAAAAGCAGCCAGAGACGATACATAAATGAATGAGCGTGGTTATGTTCCAGTAAGTTCTTTTTTTTTTTTTTTAATCAGTAAGTTCTATTTACAAAAACACACCATGAGCTAGATTTGTCCCCACTCTACACGAATGGTTCTAAACTCTGGCTGTGCGAATGGTTCTAAACTCTGGCTGTGCGTTGGAATGATTTGAGAAGCTTTTAAGAAATACCCTTACTGGACCTCACCCTAGAACAATTTAGATAAATCTCTGTAAGTGGAGCCCCAGGGGCATCAATATTTAAAACAAAAAACAAAACAAAACAACTGCTCTGGTAATTCTAAAGTGCAGCCAGAGATAATCACTGATCTATGGCTAATAAGTGAGCATAGGTGAAATCAAATAGAATAAATTCATAGATTAAATTCCTACCTACTGTGAGCTTTCCATTACTGTGTAGATTTTCCCAAACCATTGACTGTTAATCATTTCTACCCTTCCTTCCAACTCTCACCTAGATTTCTCTCTGAGAAATAATGTCAGAGAACTAAAGAGAATTCTGGATGAAGAGGGGACAAGGGTTTAAGTGACTGTTCTATCCTAGGTTGAGAATAGAAGTATGCACATACATGTTTTTACAAATGCCCTTTCTCTTAGTCACACAGATAAAAACTCACACCCATAAAAATAAATAGACACACAAATAGAGATAGCTCTTTGGCTGCCCCCAGTTCTACTTCTTCCTCAGTTTTGTTCTCCTTGTGTAGTCTCTCATCTTTTCTCGTGTCTTTAACTATTACCTTTATGAGAATGACTTCCAAAACTTCATCTTTAACTCTGACCTCACTTCAGTTTCAAACTCAGATTTTCATTTGTCTTCTGATCAGTTGCACCTGAATATCTTGTGGCTCCTCAAAATCAGCAGGTCTGAAACCCCACCTTCCCTACTAAAAACAAACAAAATAGACTACTAAACAACAGCAACTCACCAAATGTCCCTTTTTTTCTTACTGGTGTCCTCATTCTACTAGTCACCTGGGTAACATTACTTAGAACATTTCCCATAGTGTGTTCCATGGAATACTAGATCAACTAAGTTTGGAGCTATGTTAAACAGCAGGTTTCTTACTCTGTAATTTCTCAGAGCTTTTGATATACTGATGTGCATTTTGAATCTAAGATGGGGGTGGATTTTACAGCCTTCCCAGAATTTCCTGGACTAGTGTTCTATAAAACAGTGTTTGAAAAGTGCTGCCCTTATGGTGATTTTTGACTTGTTCCTTTTGCCTTTTGATACATGCAGACCAAAGTCTGTTAATTCTTACAATTTTTCTCGAATCCATCCCCTCCTTTCTATTCCCTTCTGCCTCAACCCTAGTCTAAACCCAGATCACTTAGTGAAAGGGTTTAGACTTTAAGTGAAAACAACACTTGAATTATGTATTTTCATTCTCAGCAATCTTTTTGTAGTTCTCATTTCCCTACAAGTAAAATCCAAATGTTTTGGATTGGTAGGCAAGGCTCTTTAGGGTTTGGTCCTAGGCTGCTTTTTCAATATTATATCGTGCTGGTCCCCTGCATTCTACCCCCAGTTCCAACCAGGTTGGTGTCTTCATTACTTCTCTAACAGTACCTTGATAGAAATACCTGACATTTGTGTAAAGACTTTTCATTGTAATGTATACTTTCCCATAATTACTAGTATTTTATTCCTGTAACGCCCTGTGAATTAGGTATTATTTTCCCCAATTTACAGGTGAAGGGATTGACAGAAGGAGATGAAGTTGGAATTTGGTGGTGTCATGAGTACTACCTGGGTCTTATGACTTCAGATTCAGTCTTTTTGAATATTTCCTCCTCCATGGAAGCCATAGACATTCCCACCTCCAAATCATTTTATGAGCTGTTTCTTCCACCTGTGAAGCCTGCCGTCAATCCCACTTTTTCTGTGGTTCCTGTGCTCATAGACCTCTCAATTTCACAGTGATCACTTCTTTCTCAGGACTGCTTTATTGGAACTTCTAGATTACTTATGGTCTATGCCATTCAACATGTTCAGTTTTTCATTTAGCAAATTTTGTGTAATTGTTATGTGCCAAGCCCTACAATAGATATAAAAAATAAAATGGGACAAAATGTTTATATTTAAACCTCAACTTTTAATTTTTTTAAATTTTAAATTTACAGAAAACTTTTAGGAATAGTAAAATGAACATATTTGCATGTACTCTTTATCTAGGTTCACTAGTTAACATTTTGTCATATTTGCATCCTCTCTATAAACATGTTCCCCCCGAGGCGCACAGGTTTTTTGGTAAGCCATTTGAGAGTTACTTGCAGACATGGAATATATATTTTTAAAAACACAATCTGCTTAGTCCATTGACTTAAAGGTCTATTTCTGAATCTGGTCTCTGCCCCTTTTTCTTAAGGAGTTCATAGGGTGATAGGGGAGACAGATACATATAAACATAGTTACAATGCATTAAGACAGATACTGTAGGTACCATATTTAGGAGATAAGTACAAAGTTCTGTGGGAACACACAGGCAGGAAAGTCTAATTTCCGTTGAACAGGACAAGGAAGGATTCATAGAGGAGTTGGGTTTTAAAGGATAACCAGGAATTGTTAAGTAGACTGTATTTGTAGTTTAGTGGGGTTTTTTTTTCATTCTTTCTTTCCTTTTTTTGTAGTTTAGTGTTTTTAAAAAACATATCTGTTCTGTCTCCCTTTTCTTTATGTTTTACAAAGCCTGGTAGAGTGCTTTGCATATGTTAGACGCTCATATGTATCTGATTGTAAATATACCTGGAGAGAGAGACAGGTATTAATACTTACACGGCTATTGTTGTGTATAAATAGTTATATATCCTTATATAGTCAGTTCACAAACACATAGATCCATATCCTCAAAAAAAAGATAGATTAGAAGAGGGTATCACTTGGTGTGGTTAGAAGCCCTGGTGTATGTATAAACATGTATAATTAATGCCAACTAGTGCACCTGAATCAGGAAATGGGCAGTTTGGGGGAATACAAACTACAGATACTTCCCTTCATTCTTACCTCTCCATGCTTCCTATTCATTTTATCCTGACTTGGAATTTGGAACTTGAGGACAGAAATGGCTGACAGTGGCCATTCCAAGAGGACAAAAGTGGATGGAAATCAGGACTCCTCCACTGCGTCTATAATCTCCCACGTTTGCTGTTTAAAGAAAATGTAGATGGTAGTAGCAGGGCTGGGTGGTAAAGAGAGTTGAAAGGATGGGATAGAAATCTGTGAGTATGTGGTGGCATGTAGAAGAGAATTCAGAATTGAATAAAGTCACCCCATAGAGTAAGAAGGCTGTGTTTAATGCTGTCTGTAATAGTATATTAAAGGATGGTCTCTTTCATTAGGATCAGAGTAGTGATAGAGATTTTCTTGTAGGGGTTGCAGTCAGTTTCATTACTTTATAACAAATGCTTCATGCTTTAAAAGGTGACAAGATCCTGCACTGCCTGTTTGTTCTGTCTCTCACTCTCACTCTCTCTTTATTTCTCCCCTTGATCTGTAAGGGGAGGGGACCATCTGTAGACAGAAATTACTTAAGGAAAGGAACTCTCCCAAGGAAACACTTTATTTTTCCCTCAGTAAAAGATTTCATAAAGCATTAGAACATAATTTAATAGGTGCTTATCCTTGTCCTGCCTACTGCTTGTAGTCCCATTTGAATATTTTGAAGGAATAACAGAATGGTGCAGCTCCCAAGTAGATTAGTTTTCAGAGGTGTCCTGAAGCCACCTCTGAGGCAGCATTCCCTGGAGTAACCTGGCTGTATTTCTTCTGGAATGTGAAACAGAAAGCTTAGAGAAATGGAGAAGCTGTTTGGTGCTATATTCTTCCAAAACATACTGCCTACCCATGCCAGTGTTGACGGGCCCTTCTAGTGTCATGTAGTATAACAAGTATACTGTTATTATACTATATTATAATTAAATATACTTATTATATTATTACTGTATGCATTATACTAACTAATATAGTACATTGTTAAAAATTGGTAATCAAAATTTTGGAGTGTTATGATTAGAAAACTAACTACTTAGAAATTGTCAGGTCCTAGTAAGGGAAATAGTGATGACTTGAGACTTAAGTTTGTGGCTTTTTTTTTTTCAGGGAAAGAGGGTTGAGTTGCACTAACAATTCCCCTTTACAATTATTCTGAATTGAAGTTCATTTATTCTTTAGGGAAAATGTCCAGATAAATATTTCTGTGGACTCTTGAAGATAAGTCTTGGCTAGTTTAGAAAAAAATAAAAGTGATGATGCTGGCTTTTCTAGGACATAGGATATATTTTAAATATTCTCATAGCTTTATGATTTTTGAGCTGACTTGCCCATTTTTTTCCAGGTGGAATGTCCTCTAATAGGATAGTTGCCTTAGTTTTACATAAACCTGTTGGAGCTTGGATTTTTTTTTTAACTTGAAGGAGTCACCAACTGCAGCTTTCAGTTCCACTTTTAGCTGCAGTCTTCTCTTCTGTGTACCTATAAAGTAAATGCCATGTAAATAGGAACCCAGGATAAGGTTACTTGTTCTCAAAAGATCATGTACCAACTGCAGTTGCTGAGTAAGTGTTCCTGCATCTAGTGATGTTTATAACAGCTTGTTTCCATTTATTTCTGCAGAGTGTAGTGAAGCTGATGAGGGGACTGCTGCACTGCATGATCAGACAGGTATGGCATTGTTAACAGAACCCTCTCCAATAAAACCACATTGTAATATATATATATATATATATATATATATATATGGCTTATATTTTTTTCAGTTTCACAAATAGTACATACTAATTTTAGAAAATCTGTAGAATTGAGGAGGGAAATGTCAACCAAGATCTCACCACCCAGTTACCACTGAAGTATTACCTTCCAGTCTTTCTCCCCCCTCTACAAATGATTTTTTTATATACTTCATCATTACTGTACATGCAATTATGTATATTGAGTAGAAGACGATACAGGTCTATAAGTTCTCCTCTGAAACCCTTGGGACCAGATAAATTTTATAATTCAGAATTTTTCAGATTTTAAAAGGTAGTGCAGTGCACATACCATATGTTATGCCCTCAGCAAGTCCAGACATCGCTCTATCATCGAAAACATTAATCGCTCTACAGGAAAACATGCAGTTTTACAATAAGTGGAATAAATAAAAACTACAAATAGCCCCAAGTCAGTTTGAATCAGGTGCTGCCACCAAATGAATTTTGATACAAAACTTAGGGGGAAAAACCTTTTGGAAGTGTTTTACATTTTAGGGTTGGAGATAAGGGGCCAAAGACT
The DNA here is from genome assembly GCF_009873245.2 of Balaenoptera musculus. Classification (NCBI taxonomy): domain Eukaryota; kingdom Metazoa; phylum Chordata; class Mammalia; order Artiodactyla; family Balaenopteridae; genus Balaenoptera; species Balaenoptera musculus. Next base: position 59,215,159 of record NC_045806.1, on the reverse strand, counting down.
TATATCTTCTAGCATTAATATGCATTTTCCTGATCTTGAGTGAAGTTGAGCATCCTTTCATGTGTGGGTTGAAAATTTGTATTTCCTCTTCTATTAATTGCCTGTTAGGTCCTTTGCCTCTTTTTCTCTTGGGCTGTCCCTTTCTTGCCTATTTGAGGAGTTCCTGTCCATGATGGATATTAATCCTTTGTCACATGTACTACAAATATTTTTTAGCTGTCTCTGGTTTATCTTTTGGGTTTGTTTATGATATTTTTTCCATTCAAAAGTGTTTTACTAAAAGAAAAAGTATTTTACTTTTATCCTAGGAGATCTTTACACATGTTGTGCACTTTGACTCAGAATTGATTTTTGAGCCCAAGATTACATTTTATTAGAAGGAGAAATCGAGGCCCAGATTAATAAAATGACCATCCTGAGGCACACAACAAGTCTAAAGTAAAAAGAAATCAACTCTAGACTTCTGAACTTGATCAGTGATCTCTAGTCCGGTAGGGACTATCTCACAGCCATCATTTTTTTTTCCTTCTTTGCTACTTTTTAATTTTTTCGTATTTTAGATATTTGCATTTTCCACCTTATCAAATAGGTTTAAAGTCACTAATTTCTTGAACCATATTTAAAGGTATGATAGTTACTATCGTATAGCAGATGCACACATAATCAAATTGAAGTTTCAGGAAATAAGTCTTTCATTTGTCCCTTGCACAGTGTTTCATTTCTGACCTTGGTTTCAGCTTTCTTTCACATCTTTTCTTTGTCACTCCATGGGTCTCTCCCTAGCTCCTTTCATTACTCCTTCAAAATATAGCCTCTTCCCTCAAAATTCCTACCTCTGTTTCAGGAACAAATGTATCTTTTTTAACAACTCAATTATCTCTTACTAAGCTGTTGTCACCTCTCCACACCTCAGTTTTTATCTACAAAGTGGGAAAACAACCATCTGAAGAGTGAAAGAGAGGTAATGAATAGGAAATAGCTGGTTTTGATGGATATTATTTTCTAATTAAATTGCTTAAATTGAAAAACAGCAAGAGCAGACTTTCCTAATTGTATAAGTGTAGGGAAAAAGAGGTAACTGCATTTTAAATACTCACAATTGCCTGAAGACCAAATGGAATGATATGTATCAGATTACTACCAAAGTATGGCATATGGGTTGATTTTTCTGCATAGCCTTCTTTTACTGTTTTTGTTTTCTTCAGGTGGATAAAGTAGAATCCTTCAAGTATAGTCAGAGTACCAAGGATAGCCTCCATGCCAAGTACAACACCAAAACCTGTGCCACTGTAGTGGGTGATGATCAGTGGGGACACCTGCAGCTGGATGCTACCTCTCTGTACCTGCTCTTCCTAGCGCAAATGACTGCCTCAGGTCAGTACAAGGACAGAAGTACTGGGAACCACTGCAGTGTGGAGCACTTGCCCTGGCACACGTGGCTTCTCCAAAGGTGTTGGCCAGCAAACAACATAGCTGCTTACATTACTTAAAGATACACATTGGAAACATAATATTTTGCAAATTTTATACAGAGAAACAACTCGCTAAGGTAGTTAGTGTTCTTTTACATTGAGAAACAAGTCTGGAGTACTAAGTAATATATATTTTTAATTGAGAACTGGGAAATCTGGGGTAGATTTTCTTTAGACAGGTATTTTTACCTTTTATTAATCCTCAGATGCTATAACATGGGAAAGAAGGACTACTGCTTATTCCCATACTATGCACTGACAAGCCTATAGTTAGTGTCAACATTACCTACTTTGTACTACTCTTTATGAGTATATTATAAACAAGGCATCTGTTTACAGGCATCTAAATTATATTAAGGGAATTAACTTAGGAATCAGAATTCAGTGTTTTTTATTATTGAATAACACACCCTTTTCAGATGATTTTGTTAATTGCTTTAGATGTTTCACCTGAAAAGGAAATTATAAGAACCAGCGTAATTCCCTTTTATTTCTCCTAAATTGGGGAGGACTGTGAATCTGATTACATTCAGTTTATAAATTAAACAGGACTTTGCCAGATCTTCCTGAGTAGATACATATACTTCTCACAATACCACATTTTTGACATTTCAGTTTCTTTATCTTTCTATCTGATTACAGAGCTCCTTGGTACTAAAGGCATTCAGGGTCAGAATTACCCCAGAATACTCTTCTCCTTTTCTTGCAGAAATAAATACTTGGTGATAAAGCCTCCCTTTTTTTCTTTCCTCTAGAACAACACACATCCCAGAGGCTGAATAACCTTTTCTTAAAATTATAATGTCTACTCACATACTTCTTTCTTTTGGAGGGGAGGTTCCTCCCTGAATAAATATATTTCTTAGGTTTTATTTGTTTAAATAGAATGGCAACTATAACTCCGTTTCTAATATTCTTCTAATACCAACTCTAGAGTGCTTTTCTACAACGCAGTGTCTAAATATCCCTTGTGGTTTTTCATTTGGGAAAAGGGAAGCGGAAATATACTAAAGAGGCTTATAAGAGACATATTCATTCATTCAACAAAAGTTTGTTGATTCCTGACTTAACATTTGATTTTCAACCCCATGAGCTGACTTTGATAGGTACTTGGAATAGGGTTGATATTTGATCAGGCCTTTGAGGAATAAGTTAGAATAAGCAGAAATTCACAAGTCAGAAAAGGGAAGGGAATAGCATGACTATAGCACAGAAGTTTGAAAGATACTGGCCACCAAAGTAAGGCTAGGTATCTTCTATGGTTAGAGTGTAAGATATTCAGTAGATCTGGAAAAATGGCAAAAGATGGAGCTGGAAAGTTGGGACTAACTTATGTTTAAGGGCTTGTGTACCATGCTAAGTAGTTTGGAGTTTAGTCTATAGTCAGTAGAGAGCCACTCAAGATAAATAATCAAGAAAGTTTCAAATGATTCACTCCAATAGCAGGAGGATAGATTGGATGGGGGAGTTAAAAGTTTAGTAAAATACTTTAGGCAAGAGATGATGCAGAACTTATGTAAGGCAGTTGCCTTGATGATGAAAAGGATAGCTGTGAGAGATAATTGAGAGGTAGAATGTGAAAGATCTTGATGGAAAATTTAGCAATTCTCTGAACATTTTTGAATTCTTAAAAATTTCAACCTTGGTTAAGAGAGGCTTAGACAGAAGCTGATTGTAACTTACAGGATAGTGGCAGAGAAGCTCCACAGACCCTCTCCCCAGCAAAATAGGCATAAATGGTGAAATTTAATTTTATAAAACCAACCATTTAAAGTCACTGGAAATTGTCCTAAGGGCACACAGCAAGTGGAAAAACATTTATTCAAGGAAATCTAAATCTTAACAGTGAGAGAGTATGGCATTTGGGCCACAACCTGTTCCCTCCCCTGCCGCAAGGTCACCATGACAGAAGCACTACTTGAAGTGGTTGTAGCCAGGAGTACAAGGCTCCCTCTCCCCCCAGCTCCCAGTCTAGGGCTATGATATCTCCCTGAGAGAGGTACGTTGCCAGCATTTCTCACCATCCCCAGCTCTGTGTTGCAGAAGTTCTAGTCTAGCCAAGAATAATTAAGAGGTTTGGAACTCCCTTCCTACCCCCCAGTCCCACTCATGGAGTGGAAGCTTAATCCCAGGCAGAGCAGACCAAGAATAATAGGCCTGGCCCACCTTTCTAGTAGCATGGATGATGGGGCTGGCCATAAGAACAGAAAGCTCCATAGCTCCTCCCAAGAGAACTGACTTTATCTGGAACAGAGTGTGGGAAAGTTCGAGCCTAAGGGCACTCAAAAACAATTGAAGATTTTGGTTCTAAGAAATTGAGAGGAGGCTGATAACTCAATAATAAGAGCAGCAAGCTAACCCATACGCTAGCTAGAAGTCTTAACAGAGAACCAAGGAAAGAGAGAGCTAAAAACAGCCCTCCTAGGGTTAGAACAAATTTCAAAGACTGGCATCAAAAACCACCTGAAATGGGGCCTGAATTTTTTTTTTTTATTAATAGCTACTTTATTTATTTATTTATTTATTTAGCTGTGTTGGGTCTTTGTTTCGTGCAAGGGCTTTCTCCAGTTGCGGCAAGTGGGGGCCACTCTTCATCGCAGTGCGCGGGCCTCTCACTACCGTGGCCCCTCCCATTGCGGGGCACAGGCTCCAGACACACAGGCTCAGCAGTTGTGGCTCACAGGCCCAGTTGCTCCGTGGCATGGGGGATCTTCCCAGACCAGGGCTCGAACCTGTGTCCCCTGCATTAACAGGCAGATTCTCAACCACTGCACCACCAGGGAAGCCCTGGGGCCTGAATTTAATTGAATGAGATTGTGGAGCAATTTATGCCTTGGGGCATTGTACAATATAATAGAACAATCAGCTGGCAATTAGTGGAGATTAACATCTGGGAAAGATACCAACAGAGGCAGATATTTAATGGATCACAGAAAGAGACAGTCGCTAAAGCTAAAACCACTGTCTTCTTGGGGTGACAGTGTACATGTCCAAAGCAGCACCCTCTGAAGAACAACTTCAGAGGCTGCATACTATGGGGAAAATAAATTTCACTGAAATAATCCAAGTCACTAAACAAATAAACAGGTAAACAAAAAACAAGTCCCATAGGGGAGGGTATCAATATCTATAAATTCCTACAACATATTATCTATAATATCCAGTTTTCAGCAAAAATTTATGAGACGTGCAAAGAAACAGGAAAGCCTGAGCCAACAGAAGAAAAAAAGTGGGTAACAGAAGCTGCCTTTGAGAGGAAGCATATGTTGAACTTAGGAAACAAAGACTTCAAAGCAGTTACTATAAAAGCGTCCAGAAAGCTAAAGGACACCATGCTTAAAGAAGTAAAGGAATATATGATGATTGTATTTCGTCGAATAGAGAATATCACTAAAGAGATAAAAATGAAGCAAATGGAAAGTTGAAAATGAAAGATTCACTAGGGAGACTCATAGATTTGAGCTGGCAGAGGGGAAGATCAGCATACTTGAAGATAGATCAACAGATTATGCAGTCTGAAGAACAAGAAAAGATAATAAAGAAAAATGAATAAAACCCCAGAGAAATGTAGGACACCAACTTGTGTAATAAGAGCACCAGAGGAGAGTAAGGAGCAGAAAATATTTTTAAAGAAATAATGGCTAAAAACATCCTAAATTTGATGAAAAACATTAATCTACATATCTAAGAAGCTCAAAGATCTCCAGGTAGGATAAACAGAGATTCATACCCAGAAACATCATAGTAAAAATGTTAAAAGCCAAAAACAAACATCTTGAAAGCACTATGAGAAAAATGACTTGTTATGTATAAGGGAACCCAAATAAGATTATCAACTGACTTCTCATCAGAAAAAAAGTGGAGGCCAGAAGGCAGTGGAATGATATATTCAAAGGGCTGAAAAAAGGACCTGTCAACCAAGAATCTTATATCCAGCAAAACTATCTCTCAAAAATGAAGTGAGATGAAGGCATTCCCAGATAAACAAAGAGTGAGAGAATTTGTTGCTAATAGACCTACCTTACAAGAAATACTAAAAGAAGTTCTTTATACTAAAATCAGAGGACCGCAGACAGTAATTGGAATCCTCACACACAAAAAAAGAGACCACTGGTAAAAATCATTATAAAATATGATATAATTGCATATTTCTTCTTTCTAAACTGACCTAAAAATCAATTGTATAAAACAATATACTTGTATTATTGGGCTTATAGCATATAAAAATGTAAATATATTTGATAATATTAGAACTAAGGACGTGGGTGGGAGCAAAGCTATATTGAATTAAGGAAATGATACCAAATGGTAACTCAAATCCACAGGAACAAATGAAGAGAATCAGAAATGTTAAATTAGAAAGACATCCTGTGTTCATGGATCAGAAGACTTACTGTTAAGATAGCAACATTCCCCAAACTGATCTATAAATTCGATGCAATTCCTGTGAAAATCCCAGCTGTCTTCTTCGCAGAAATTGACAAGCTGTTACTAAAATGTATATGAAAATCCGAGGACCCAGAATGGCCAAAACAACTTAGAAAAAGAACAAAGTTGGAGGACTCCCACCTTCTGATTTCAAAACTTACTTCCAAATACTGTGATGCTGGCATAAGGATAGACATATAGAATAACAGAATAGAATTGAGAGTCAAGAAATAAACCATCACATTATGGTTAGTTGATTTTTGACAAGGGTGCCAAGATAATTCAATGGGGAAAGAATGGTCTTCTCAACAAATGATGCTGGGAAAACCAGATATCCACATGCAAAAGAATGAAATTGGACTTCTTCCTCCAACAGAGACAAAAACTAACTCAAAATGAATCATAGACTTAAATGTAAGAAGGAAAACTGTAAAAAGCTCTTAATCCTCTGAGTCTTCTATAACAGAATACTGCAGAATGGGTGGCTTAAACAGCAGAAATTTATTTTGTCAAAGTTCTGGAGGGTAGAAGTCCAAGATCAAGGCGTCAGCAGGGCTGGTTCCAGATGAACCCTCTCACCTGTCTTCATATGGCCTTTTCTCTGTGTGTGTGCATTCCTGATGTCTCTTGTAATAAGGATACCAGTCCCTATTGTATAAGGGCCCCACCCTTATGACCTCATTTAAACTGAATTGCCTCTTTAAAGGCCTTATCTCCAAATACAGTCACATTGGGGGGTTAGGGCTTCAACATGTGAATTTTGGGGGAACAAATTCGAGTTTATAACAAACACTTAGAGGAAAATACAGGAGTAAACCTTCCTGACCTTGGGTTAGACAAGGCCCTGTTAGATATGACACCAAAAGCATAAGCAACTAAAGAAAAAATAAATTGGAATTTATCAACTTAAGATAAACTTTTGTTTATCAACTTCTGTGCTTCAAAGGACCCCTGTAAGAAAGTAAAAAAACAACCCACAATATGATAGAAAATATTTGCAAATCGTATATCTGATAAGAAACTTGTATCTAGAGTATATAAAGAGCTCTCACAACTCAATAATAAAAAAATAACCTAATTTGAAATGGGCCAAGAATATGAATTGACATTTCTCCAAAGATATTCACGTGGCCAATAAGTACATGAAAAAATGCTAAACATCATAAGTCACTAGGGAAATGCAGATGCAAACCATAATGAGACACCATGTCACACCCTCTGGGATGGCTATAATAAAAAAAACAGAAAATAACAAGTGTTTCTGAGGATATGGAGAAATTGGAAGCTTCATACACTGCTGATGGGAATGTAAAATAGTACAGCCACTTTGTAAAACACTCTGGCAGTTCTCACAAGGTTAAACAGAGTTACCATATGATCTGGCAGTTTCACTCTTAGGTATATACTCAAGAGAAATGAAAACATGTTCACTCAAAAGCTTGTGCACATACATGAATGTTCATAGCAGCATTGTTTATAGTAGCCAAAAAAAAATGGAAGCAACCTAAATGTCCATCAACTAACTACTCATTGGATAAATAAAATGTGATATATCTGTACAATGGAATATTTTTTAGCAATAAAAAGAAATGAAGTACTGATATGTGCTACAACATGGGTGAACCTTGAAAACATTATGCTAAGTGAAAGAACCCAGACATGATATGTCACATATTGTATGATTGCATTTATATGAATATCTATTAAGGCAAATCTATAGAGACATAAAGAAGATTAGTGATTGCTCGGCAGGAGGTGGGGTAGGGGAACAATGGGACACGTGTTGAAGGGAAATGGGGAGTGATGCTACAGATACAGGGTTTCTTTGGGGAGTGATGAAAATGTTCTAAAATTGACTGGTGATGGTTGCAGAACTCTGCATACCCTAAAAACCATTGAATTATATACTTGAAATGGGTGAATTGCATGGTATGTGAATTATATCTCAATATTGTTTTTAAAAATAAGGGAGAGAAAGGCTAAATTTTAGGTGAGTGCAAGTCAGTCTGTGGAGTAGAACACTGAGTCAGCCTCATTTCTCGAGCTCTGCATATTTTAGTGTGCTGTATACAGCACTGCCATCTTTGGCCTTACCCAAGCCCTACTTCATTTAACCTGTGTGTCTCACCTCCGCATCCTCTGTTCTACAAGCAACACCTTGGCTCCATAGAAGGGACAGGAACCAGAGGTCCTACATGTATGGCTTTGCTTCAAGAGACAGGTCCCTCTCCTGTGGTTAACAGGGTTGTTTAAGATCATTCAATAAATAATTATTGAACATCTACTATTCAATATTGTTTAATACCATTCACATTAGTATGTGAGATACTTTTAGGGGCTATGTGAGATACTTTTGGGGACTTACAAATGTAAATAAGATTCCTTCAAATTCAGGTAAAGATTTATCTATGGTACAAGTAAAAAATAAGTTCATAAGAGCAAGAAAAATAAAATTCTGTGAAGCACCGAAGAGGGGAATCAATGAGAGCATCATAAGAGGAGATAGCATTTGAGCTGGGCCTTGAAAGAACAGTTAGGATTTCAAGATGTGGAGAAAGCTGTGTAAACAGAATATCATGAGCAAAGGGACAAATGGTAGACGTGTGGCATTTATATGGTATAGTAGTTAGCTGTGGCACAAGCCTAAGAGATGGACAAAACCAGTTTCACACCTACTGCCTTCTCTCAATCTCTGTTCAAGCACCTTGGCACACAGAGGTGACAAGATAAAGCTATGAAGCTGATGTCCAATATTACTACCTCTCTTTTCTTTTTTCCTCTCTATCCAAGAAGTTAAGGTAGGTCATTACTGCTACAAGAAAGACCCTTTGCTGCTGATGCTGCCCTGTGCTGTGGTTGCTGTTTTGACAGAGGCACGGATCAGGAGGAGTTTGTAATCTGATGATCTGAATCATATAGTCCTTTTTAATTTTAAAGTTAGAGTTCTGTGATTTAAAATATTTGTCAATAGATCAAAGATTTAAATGCAAGAAAAGAAATGGAAAGTACTAGAAACATTCATGGGATAAAGCTTTTTAATAAAAGCTTCTGAGAAGAAAAATATACTGTAAACAAAATCAAAGTTCAAACAAACTAGGAAAAATACTTGCAACACATATGATGGGCAAAAGTCTAATTTCCTTAATATTTGTTAATATATTAATAACAGAAGGACCAGCAATTCAATAGAAATTGGTGAAGGACATGAAAAAACAAACTGTTCATAGGAAAAGAAATACAGTTGGCTTATAAACATAAGAAAAGACAACCTTACTCAAAAAAGCTACGCCCAGTTTCCGGATGCCTACGGGAAGGAGCTCTTTGACAAGACCAACAAACACCACTTCTTACACAGCCTGGCCCTGTTAGGGGTGCCCCTGTGCAGAAAGCCCCTCTGGGCCAGGTTACTGCTAGCTTCTGGAACTACCTTATTCTGCACCACATATTACTACCAGGCTCTGAGTGGAGACCCCAGCGTCCAGACTTTGGCCCCTGTGGGAGGGAGCCTGCTACTCTTGGGCTGGCTTGCCTTGGCTCTTTGAGCTTCCTTGTGTTTAATTTCTGGGTATTTCTTTTTAGAAGTGGAGCAGGGAGTAGATTAAAAGAGAAAGGCAAAGAAAAAAAAAAAAGAAAAAAAAAGCTACAAATTAAAGTGCAAGGAAATTCTATTTCTCATCCATTAGAATGGTAAAGATCAGAAACTTTTATTAAAGCCTGTGTTTACAAAATGTGTTGGAAAAAGGCAGGCAGTGCTAGTTGGTATGTAAACTGTGGAATTTCTTTGCAGAATAACTTGGTGATGATCATCAACATTTAATTGTACATGTGGTGAAGTATTTAGAGAGAAGTGTACCCATATTTGCAGCTTAACTGTGAAATGTATCAAAAAAATAAGGTGGACTGTTGCGTGGATATATATGTGATTAAAAAGTATAGTAAAATGTTAATGGTTGAGTCCAGATGGTGTGTAAAATCTACAGGTGCCATGTAAAATTCTTTCATTTTTTTGTCTGATAATATTCAAAATAAAATGTTGGGAAAAATGTATAAATCTGTGACTCCGCAGTTAAGAATTTACCTTGATATACTGGTGCATGTGCCCAAAGATGTAAATACACAGATATTCATTGCAGCATTGATTGTAGTGATAAAAGATTAGATACAACCTAAATGTCTTTCAGTAGGGAACGGGTTACATGAATAGCCATTCAGTAGAATGCTATGTAGCCATTAAAAAAATGAGGCAGATATATTTAAAATTGTCTCCAAGTTATATATGAAAAAGGCAAGGTGCAGCATAGTATACTACTCTTCGCATAATTTTTGTATATGCATAATGTATCTCTGAAAGGATACAGAGGAAACTGGTAAGACTGGTTTCTCCCAGAGAGGAGATTTGGCAGGGTGGGAGTGATGTGATTCTGGGTGGGGGAAAAACTTTCACTGTATAATTGTTGGTATTTCCCTCGATGGCAGGGGAGGGGAAAGGAGTTAGTTTTTAAACAAAAATGGATCATATTGTACATATTTGGAAGCGGTATAGCATCTTGGTTAGGAACTCAGTCTCTGAAGTGAAACAGAAGTTGATAGTCAATTGAGTCCTGGTTCCACTATTTATTAGTTACATGACTTTAGGCAAATATTTAACTTCTCTAAGCCTCAGGCAGAAAATAGAGGTACCCACCTCTTAGGGTTGTTTTGAAAATTGAATGTATGATTCATGCAAAACATTTTATTTATAAGCCCTGTCTTGATATAGCTTATATTTAGAATAATCATCATTTTTACTCCCCAAAATATGGTTTTGAGTTCTTAAAATCATGATCTTTATCTACTTCTTAGTATTTAGACTCCCTCCAAATCTTCTTTGAAATATTTGCCTTTCTTTTTCCAGATGCCTAGGTTTGTACATTTAAACACAGCAAAAATTAGTTACCTGTAGAATTAGGAGTCTGATACTTTCCATTAAAGCCTACAAATAACAATTAAAATTCTTTCATGTTAAAATATGGTGGTATCTTACTTAGTTGAAGAGTAGCCTAGGACTGATTTGTGGTATTATTTTTATGTTTTAGGAATCAAAGTGTCTCCCATTATTCCTAAGCGGGAGTAGGATTATTTGGTAGTAGGGGGGTCAGTTAGTCACTGTGGCTGCCTGTAAAGCCTGTAGTGATAATTGACTAGCTCTATATCTTTATTCTCTTTTTCCTCAGGACTTCATATCATCCACAGCCTAGATGAAGTTAATTTCATACAGAACCTTGTGTTTTACATCGAAGCTGCATATAAAACTGCTGTAAGTACTCATTTTGGAATGAATTTTAAACATGTGATGTTCTTAAAATACTGAACAACCTAATCCTTCTCTTAATGCTGCCCCTCATAGTGAACCAATCTATAACGCTTCTGGCAGAAATTGCCTTCAGCCTCTTTACTAAGCTCTGTCGTCCTCTGTTTGCCTTTTCCCCAAGGGATTTACAGAGGCAGGAGGGTCAAGGTGCAATGCCTTCATTCCTTTCAAACTCTGTAATACTTCATGGTATGTATTGGGCAATCTGGGGCTAAATTGTGGTCTTATTTTAATGTTTGTGGTTAAATGGGAGCAAGATGGCTAAGGAGTATTATGGGTCAGTTAGCTACTTAGAAATAAAATTTAGTCATGTATTTAATATCATCTGTAGACATTGATTCAGCGCTTACTATACAAAAATAGTTACTCTTTCTTATGACTACATATGAGGTAGGTTTTTATTGTCATAATATATTTAACATCTCTCTCAGGGTTTGCTGTTCTTCATTGCATGATGTTCATTGTATTGAAAATGGCTGTGTCATAAGTAGTCCAGTTTTTTTTTAGCAGTTTAATTGTTTTAGTTTGGTTAGTTGTTTTTTAGTTGTTACAGGTGTGAGGATAAATCTGCAACCTGTCACTCCATATTTACCAGAAGGATAATTCTAACATAGGCATATCTGATACAGACAGACATTATTTGTTGATGGATTGCTTTGTTTCCTGATACCATAGGCCTGCTGTGATCCAGGGTAAAAGCCAGTGTTCTCTGACCTCTCTGTTGCAGCCAAGGGTTGCAGCAGTAGAATTAATGATATTTGTGCCTTCTCATACTCTAATCTTTGCTGCACAAACTAGGGTAGAGCTGGGTTTAGGGGCAGATGAGACTCACCATGGGATAAATATGGCTTACCTTTCTGAAGCTCCATCTTTTGACTCAAAGATTTGATATTTAAAGTAATTTAAGGTAAATACCAAAATAAATATAGGTGTGTGTGCATATGGGTATTTCCAAGTTCTGTTCAATGAGAGGGCCTAGAAGCCTGACACCACAGTGACAATGAGGACCAGCATCCAAGTCTTGAATGTAACTATCATTCTCTAATAAAAGAAACCAGGATTCCTTGTAGAAGTGGTAGATTCCAGGGCTGGGGCAGGGAAAATACAAGATGAGACTGTATTTGGGCATCTTATAGTGACAAAAAGTGAGGAAGTGTTCAAAAAAATGGGGCATGTCAAAAGGGCACAGGAGCCAACCTAGAAGAACTCCCAGTGGCCAGAGCTGGAACAATTTGAGCAAAATAAATAATGACAACATTTTATTACAACCCAGAGAATAACCTAAATATCTATAAGTTCATACTGATGTAAGTAAATAGCTGAGTAAATAAATGAGGGAGAAAGGATAACTCTTCCTTAGAGAAGAATTGCAATTAATGAGTGTAGAGGTAATGAAGGAACTAGAAAATCACCATTGAAATCACCACTGTAATAATTGTTGCAGGCACAATTCACTGATTGATGCTAAATTAGTGGGTGGATGTTTGAGGAGAAACAAGATATTTGCACAATCGTAAAGTATCTCTCTGAAGATAATTATTAATTACAGGCACACCTCGTTTCACTGTGCTTCGTTCACTCTATTGCACTTCACAGTTAATTGTGTTTTTTTACAAATTGAAGTTTTGTGACAACCCTATGTCAAGCAAGTCTATTGGTGCAATTTTTCCAACAGCATTTGCTCATTTCATGTCTCTGTGTCACATTCTGGTAATTCTTGCAGTGTGTCAAACCCTCTACCAGCAAAGAGATTATGACTTGCTGAAGTCTCAGATAATGGTTAGCATTTTTTAGCAACGAGGTATTTTTAAATTAAGGTATGTGCATTGTTTTTTAGACAATACTATTGCACACTTAATAGACTATAGTGTAGTGTAAACATAACTTTTATATGCACTGGGAAAGCAAAAAAATCATGTGACTTGCTTTATTGCAATATTTACTTTATTGCTGTGGTCTGGAACTGAACCCACAATATCTCTGAGGTATGCTTGTAATTAGTATAGTAATATAATAGTATAATAGAAAAATAGTAACAGTAGAATGGAGAAACTCTGCAGACACCACCTTAACCAAGTCATTAAGGTTAACATCACCAATAATGACATCAACATCGTATACCTCTGATACGATGTGCTAAGAAGGAGCATAATGTTTGTAGTATTCTAGTATTCTTGCCAAAAATGCATAACCTGAATCTAATCAAGAGAAGACATCAAGCAAACCCAAACTGAGGGAAATCTATAAAATATATGACCACTAATCTTCAGGAAGTGTCAAGGTCATGAAAGACAAGGCTTGAGAAACTGTAACTGACTGGAAGAGACTTAAGGAGGCATGACAAATGCAGCATGGTATTCTGGATTGGATCCTGGAATACATAGAAAGGCTATTAGTGGTGGGACTTCCATGGCAGTCCAGTGGTTAAGACCTCACCTTCCAATGCAGGGGGTGCGGGTTCGATCCCTGGTCAGGGAGCTAAGATCCCACATGCCTTGCGGCCAAAAAACCAAAGCATAAAACAGAAGCAATATTGTAACAAATTCAATAAAGACTTTAAAAATGGTCCACATCAAAAAAAAATCTTTAAAAAAAAAGGCTATTAGTGGGGAAAAACGGTGAAATCCTAGTAAAGTCCATAATTTGGTTACTAGTATTTTACTAATGTAAGTTTCTTCACTTTGACAATTGTACTGTGGTTATGTCAGGTATTAACATTAGGGGAAGCTGAGTGAAAGGTGTATGGGAACTCACTACTATTTTTGCAACTTCTCTGTAAATCTAAAGTTATTTGGAAATGAAAAGTTTTTAAAAAGTAATTTTAAATGTTATCTTTGTATTATCGAGGGACCGTATAGAACCATGGTTAAGAATGTAGGCTTTGGAGCACTTGGACTCTAATCCTAGCTCTGTTATTCATTAGCTGTGTGACCTTGGGTGAGTCACTTGACCTCTCTTTGCACCTCAGTTTCATCATCTATAAAATGTAAAGATTAAGGAAGATACTATAATAGTGTAAAGTGCATAGGTAAGTGCATGGTACATTGTCAGTGCCAATAGAGAGTAAAATTAGAATGGATGTTTAAGATAAAATACTTGGATGATGTTTAGGCTCTGTCTCCTAGACCCCCTAGGTGTCTGCTTTGATGAAAAATTTTGAGAAGCACCTCTTTAGATGAACTAAGTTACAGTTCTTAGTCCTGATCAACTGTCAAGATACCTTCTAACTTCTTGGAGGCCCCGATAGAATTTAAAGCTACTGAGAAAATAGCTACAGGGGGAACCCAACTCATTGGCCTCTCCTTAATAAGCATTGTGGGTAAACGTATGTATGGCGAGTTAGCTAATACTTGTGCCTTTTATTCAAGGTTTGTATATCTAGTAAGCATTTAGTAGTGATGATTTGCTAATGGTGTGTTGGTTATTTTATGCCAGGACTTCGGGATATGGGAACGTGGAGATAAGACCAACCAAGGAATCTCAGAATTGAATGCCAGTTCAGTTGGAATGGCAAAGGTAATTTTCCTTGCTTTGTTTTTACCAAGTGTGGGATAAGGAAGTCTGATACACCTTTGCCATAGATAAAGCCTTAACATGAATGTGGACCATCATCAAATTAATTGGTCTTTTAAACCATAGGCAGTATTCAGAGTCTCCAATATAACTATGGACATGTAGGTGAAGACTTCTTTCAAAAGCTCCAGATTTGTATGTACAACTGCTTTTGTAGCATATCTCTATTTACATATCACATAAAGACCACAGAAAACATATCTTAAACTAAACTCATCATCTCTATCACTACAAAAACGAACAAAAGGAGGCTTTTTTTCCTTCCATACACCAGTTGACAAAGCTTGATATCAGGGAACCATCTCTCAATCCTCCACCCCCCTCACTCTCCTGCATCCCCTATATTGTTATCTTCATCATCATTATTATGTTCCACGTGGCTTCATCTTTTCCTTCCCAGTGCTACTGCCTTAATTTCAGCTTTTATCTCTGGAAACAGCAAGAAGGCATAAAATAGGATAGTAGGAATAGGATCAAACATATCCATTATAAAGATAAATACACATGGCTTGATTTGTTTCCCCTACCTAAAGGCAGAGACACAGACTGATTTAAAAAACGAAGAAAGGAAATCCAGTCTATACCTATACCACCTCTAAGAGCTCTAAGACGACAAATTGCTGCGGAAAGATTAAAAACAGAAGGATGGACAAAGTGTGGCCAAAATAAGCAAAAAAGAGTACGGGTGACTATGTGAATTCAAATGAAGTAGAATTCAAAGCAAAAAGTATTACATGGAACAAAGAGGACAAGGAGGGTCCAGATAGAGGGCACAGCCTACAATGAGAAAGTCTGGCCTGGAATGTAGTTTCAATTAATACAGAGCAAAATGTATTAGAAATACAAGGCAAAATAGAAACAGTTATAAAGGGACAACTTAACAAAAGCCACTGCTAGGCTATGACAGATAAAATAAACCAAAAATAAGTTCATAGAAAATTTAAACTATATAATTAATGTGGTTTAATTAATAAATTTATATAGAACTTTGTCCCTACAAAATATTTATTCCCTAGGTAACCTTTTTCTTTTTTATGTATTTTTAATTACCAAAGTGATACAGATATTGAGCTTATTTTTAAAAACTAAACCCTACTCTATTTACCTCTATGTAACCTGATTTTTTAAATTCAACAATCTCACATTTCACTGAACAACATAACCAAACATCCTCTTTCATACAGGTAATCTAATTCATTCTTTTCAGTATTTAATAATTACTTTGTTGATGATAATGCTTTAGTGCAGATCCTTGTACATATATCCTGGTGAACTTGCACAGATAGTTTTGTAGGATAGATTCCTAAAAGTGAAACCATTGGGTTAAGGGATATACACTTTATTTTTTTTAATGTATTTATTTATTTTTGGCTGCATTAGGTCTTTGTTGCTGCGCGTGGGCTTTCTCTAGTTGCGGCAAGCGGGGGCTACTCTTCGTTGTGGTGCACGGGCTTCTCCTTGCAGCGGCTTCTCTTGCTGCGGAGCACGGGCTCCAGGCGCGCAGGCTTCAGTAGTTGTGACGTGTGGGCTCAGTAGTTGTGGCACACGGGCTATAGAGCGCAGGCTCAGTAGTTGTGGAGCACAGGCTCAGTTGCTCTGTGGCATGTGGGATCCTCCCGGACCAGGGATCGAACCTGAGTCCCCTGCATTGGCAGGCAGACTCCTATCCACTGCGCCACCAGCGAAGTCCCTGCTTTCTCTTTCTATTTACACATACACATTATTTTTTTTGAACCAGTTGAGAGTAAATTGCAGACATGATCCCTCATGTCTCCTAAATACTTCAGAGTGAATTTCCTCAAAGACTGTCCCATAACCATGGTGCAATCATCAAAATCAGGAAATGAACACTGGCATTATACTACAACCTAATCCAAAGACCCCATTCAAATTTCTTTAATTGTCCCAATAATATCATTTATAGCAAAAAACAAAAACAAACAAAAAAACCCTTATGATCCAGGATCCAATCCAGGATAACATGTTACGTTTAGTTGTAATGTCTCTTTGGGCTTCTTTAACCTGATAATACTTTAGACTTTACTCACCTTTTATGACCTTGGCATTTTTAAAGATTGTTTTATAGACTGTCCTTCAATTTGATTTTGTGTGATATTTCCTCATGATTTGATTCAAGCTATGCATTTTTGGCAAGAATACCACAGAGGTAAGATGTGTCCTCAGTACATAATCAGCAAGTACAAGATGTGGATTTGTCCCATTACTCTTCATGTTAAGTTTAATGGCTTCATTAAGGTGGTATCTGCCATATTTCTCTGCTGTAAATTTGCTTTTTTTCCCTCTTGTAGTGAATAAGTATTTTGTGCCTGGATGATATCTGCTTAACCCATTAGGTCTCAGTTTAGACATTTCTCCAGGGAAGCTTTCCAGAACTACCTGCTATCCCAAAGACTAAGTCAGTTCTGCCTCACAATTGAGGAACTACAAATAACTGATAAATACTTGAAAGAATATTCAAACTTATTAGCAAATTAATGCAACAGAATCACCATTTTTCTATCAAATTAGGGAAAATTTCTAAAATAATACCTGGTTTGCATTAAAAAAGGTTGTATCATACACTGCTGGTGATAGTTATATTGGTACAACTTGCATGAAAGCGAATTTAGCATTATGTCCTAAAAATTGTTTATATCCTCTACTTCAGGGAATTAATGCTTAGAAAATAACTCATTCTACTCTGTTTTTATGAGTTTGACTTTTTTAGGTTCCACATATGAGTTATATAATACAATATTTGTCTTCCTCTACCTGCTTATCTCACTTAGCATAATGCCCCCAAGATACATCCATATTGTTGCAAATGGTAGGTTTTCCTTCTTTCTTTTTTTTTTCTTTTTTCTTTTTGAATTTTATTTATTTTTTTCTACAGCAGGTTCTTATTAGTTATCCATTTTATACATATTAGTGTATATATGTCAATCCCAATCTCCCAATTCATCACACCACCACCACCACCCCCCACCACTTCCCCCCTTGGTGTCCATACTTCTCTTCTCTACATCTGTGTCTCTATTTCTGCCCTGCAAACTGGTTCATCTGTACCATTTTTCTAGGTTCCACATATATGCGTTAATAAACAAAAAAAATTTGTTTTTCTCTTTCTGACTTACTTCACTCTGAATGACAGTCTCTAGATCCATCCATGTCTCTACAAATGACCCAATTTCATTCCTTTTTATGGCTGAGTAATATTCCGTTGTATATATGTACCACAACTTCTTTACCCATTCGCCTGTCGATGGGCATTTAGGTTGCTTCCATGACCTGGCTATTGTAAATAGTGCTGCAATGAACATTGGGGTGCATGTGTCTTTTTTTTTTTTTTTGGTTATCACTTGAGTTTCTTTTTTTTTTTTTTTTCACACACACACACTGTATTTTATTTTTACAAGAGATAAATAGACTGACACCAAGCATTGTACATGGATGACCACAACAAAAGCAACAATGATTGCAATTACCAAACATGAAACACACTCATACTATGTCATAATATTGACATTCAGTCCAGTAATCCTCCACTGTAACAGCTCCTTTACTTTGCAGTGAAAATTGATTTGTATATTCTTTGCCTCTGAGTCCTTGTGGGATTTTTTTTTTTTAAATTCAGACAGAAAGTCACAAAAATTATACTCATCCTCATCAGTTCACTCAGTCCCATGTAATTAATTTTTTTTTCATCTTGATCTTTTGTTAGCACTTTTATGAGTTCATCAGTTTTTCATTAGAGTTCTGAAAATGCTTATTCATTCAGTTCAGCAGTACAGTCAGTTACCAGAAACCTGTACTTGTCAGAGTCTTTTCCATGAATTTCTTGAAGATGAAACCCTTTTATAGGAACATATTTGCAAAATCATCAGAGTACACCCAGAACTGTCTGTAAATGACAAAAGACTTAAAAATGACCATGGTTAAAGATTTGATGAAAGTTCATAATAATGCAGTTGACAAGAAAATTAGTTATTTCTGAGATATATATTTTAAAGTAATAACTAGGATTATTACTTATAACATTATACCAGAACATATAAGATTTTTAGAAATTTCATGTAATGTCTGAAACATTTATATTAACATATTTCCATACATATCTCCATACAGATACAAATACACGATTTTTAGAAATTTCATGTAATGTCTGAAACATTTATATTAACATATTTCCATACATATTTCCATACAAATACAGATATAAGATTTTTAGAAATTTCATGTAATGTCTGAAACATTTATATTAACATATTTCCATACAAATAACCCAATGAAAGTTTAGTATTAGTTGTTTTGTTTGTTTTTTTATACTGCAGGTTCTTATTAGGCATCAGTTTTATACACATCAGTGTATACATGTCAGTCCCAATCGCCCAATTCAGCACACCACCATCCCCACCTCACTGCAGTTTTCCCCCCTTGGTGTCCATATGTCCATTCTCTACATCTGTGTCTCAACTTCTGCCCTGCAAACCGGCTCATCTGTACCATTTTTCTAGGTTCCACATACATGCATTAATATACGATATTTGTTTTTCTCTTTCTGACTTACTTCACTCTGTATGACAACCTCTAGATCCATCCACGTCTCAAGAAATGACTCAATTTCGTTCCTTTTTATGGCTGAGTAATATTCCATTGTATATATGTACCACATCTTCTTTATCCATTCGTCTGTTGATGGGCATTTCGGTTGCTTCCATGACCTGGCTATTGTAAATAGTGCTGCAATGAACATTCGGGTGCATGTGTCTTTTTGAATTACGGTTTTCTCTGGGTATATGCCCAGTAGTGGGATTGCTGGGTCATATGGTAATTCTATTTTTAGTTTTTTAAGGAACCTCCATATTGTTCTCCATAGTGGCTGTATCAACTTACATTCCCACCAACAGTGCAAGAGGTTTCCTTTTTCTCCACACCCTCTCCAGCATTTGTTGTTTGTAGATTTTCTGATGATGCCCATTCTAACAGGAGTGAGGTGATACCTCATGGTAGTTTTGGTTTGCATTTCTCTAATAATTAGTGATGTTGAGCATCTTTTCATGTGCTTCGTGGCCATCTGTATGTCTTCTTTGGAGAAATGTCTATTTAGGTCTTCTGCCCATTTTTGGATTGGGGTATTTGTTTCTTTGATATTGAGCTGAATGAGCTGTTTATATATTTTGGAGATTAATCCTTTGTCCGTTGTTTCATTTGCAAATATTTTCGCCCATTCTGAGGGTTGTCTTTTCATCTTGTTTATGGCTTCCTTTGCTGTGCTAAAGCTTTGAAGTTTCATTAGGTCCCATTTGTTTATTTTTGTTTTTATTTCCATTACTCTAGGAGGAGGATCAAAAAAGATCTTGCTGTGATTTATGTCAAAGAGTGTTCTTCCTATGTTTTCCTCTAAGAGTTTTATACTGTCCGGTCTTACATTTAGGTCTCTAATCCATTTTGAGTTTATTTTTGTGTATGGTGTTAGGGAGTGTTCTAATTTCATTCTTTTACATGTAGCTGTCCAGTTTTCCCAGCACCACTTATTGAAGAGACTGTCTTTTCTCCATTGTATATCCTTGCCTCCTTTGTCATAGATTAGTTGACCATAGGTGCGTGGGTTTATCTCTGGGCTTTCTATCCTGTTCAACTGATCTATATTTCTGATTTTGTGCCAGTACCATACTGTCTTGATTACTGTAGCTTTGTAGTATAGTCTGAAGTCAGAGAGTCTGATTCCTCCAACTCCGTTTTTTTCCCTCAAGACTGCTTTGACTATTCAGGGTCTTTTGGGTCTCCATACAAATTTTAAGATTTTTTGTTCTAGTTCTGTAAAAAATGCCATTGGTAATTTGAAAGGGATTGCATTGAATCTGTAGATTGCTTTGGGTAGTAGAGTCATTTTCACAATGTTGATTCTTCCAATCCAAGAACATGGTATATCTCTCCATCTGTTGGTATCATCTTTAATTTCTTTCATCAGTGTCTTATAGTTTCCTGCACACAGGTCTTTTGTCTCCCTAGGTAGGTTTATTCCTAGGTATTTTATTCTTTTTGTTGAAATGGTAAATGGGGGTGTTTCCTTAATTTCTCTTTCAGATTTTTCATCATTAGTGTATAGGAATGCCAGAGATTTCTGTGCATTAATTTTGTATCCTGCAACTTTACCAGATTCATTGATTAGCTCTAGTAGTTTTCTGGTGGCATCTTTAGGTTTCTCTATGTATAGTACCATGTCATCTGCAAACAGTGACAGTTTTACTTCTTCTTTTCCAACTTGTATTCCTTTTATTTCTTTTTCTTCTCTGATTGCCGTAGCTAGTACTTCCAAAACTATGTTGAATAATAGTGGTTAGAGTGGTCATCCTTGTCTTGTTCCTGATCTTAGAGGAAATGCTTTCACTTTTTCACCATTGAGAATGATGTTTGCTGTGGGTTTGTCATATATGGCCTTTATTATGTTGAGGTAGATTCCCTTTATGCCCACTTTCTGGAGAGTTTTTATCATAAACGGGTGTTGAATTTTTTCAAAAGTTTTTTCTGCATCTGTTGAGATGATCACATGGTTTTTATTCTTCAATATGTTAATATGGTGTATAACATTGATTGGTTTCGTATACTGAAGAATCCTTGCATCCCTGGGATAAACCCCACTTGATCTTGGTGTATGATCCTTTTAATGTGTTGTTGGATTCTGTTTGCTAGTGTTTTGTTGAGGATTTTTGCATCTATATTCATCAGTGATATTGGTCTGTAATTTTCTTTTTTTGTAGTGTCTTTGTCTGGTTTTGGTATCACGGTGATGGTGGCCTCATAGAATGTGTTTGGGAGTGTTCCTTCCTCTGCAATTTTTTGGAAGAATTTGAGAAAGATGGGTGTTAGCTCTTCTCTAAATGTTTGATAGAATTCACCTGTGAAGCCTTCTGCTCCTGGACTTTTGTTTGTTGGAAGATTTTGATCACAGTTTCAATTTCAGTGCTTGTGACTGGTCTGTTCATTTTTTCTATTTCTTCCTGGTTAAGTCTTGGAAGGTTATACCTTTCTAAGAATTCGTCCATTTCTTCCAGGTTGTCCATTTTATCGGCATAGAGTTGCTTGTAGTAGTCTCTTAGGATGCTTTGTATTTCTGCGGTGTCTGTTGTAACTTCTCCTTTTTCATTTCTACTTTTATGGATTTGAGTCCTTGCCCTCTTTTTCTTGATGAGTCTGGCTAATGGTTTATCAATTTTGCTTATCGTCTCAAAGAACCATACAGGTCTTTTTTGTCCTTAGGTAGGTTTATTCCTAGATATTTTATTCTTTTTGTTGCAATGGTAAATGGGAGTGTTTTCTTAAGTTCACTTTCAGATTTTTCATCATTAGTGTATAGGAATGCAAGAGATTTCTGTGCATTAATTTTGTATCCTGCTACTTTACCAAATTCATTGACTAGCTCTAGTAGTTTTTGTTGACATCTTTAGGATTCTCTATGTATAGTGTCATGTCATCTGCAAACAGTGACAGCTCTACTTCTTCTTTTCCGATTTGGATTCCTTTAATTTCTTTTTCTTCTCTGATTGCTGTGGCTAAAACTTCCAAAACTATGTTGAATAACAGTTGTGAGAGTGGGCAACCTTGTCTTGTTCCTCATCTTAGTGGAAATGGTTTCAGTTTTTCACCATTGAGGACGAGGTTGGCTGTGGGTTTGTCATATATGGCCTTTATTATGTTGAGGAAATTTCCCTCTATGCCTACTTTCTGCAGGGCTTTTATCATACATGGGTGTTGAATTTTGTTGAAAGCTTTCTCTGCATCTATTGAGATTATCATATGGTTTTTCTCCTTCAATTTGTTAATATGGTGTATCACGTTGATTGATTTGCGTATATTGAAGAATCCCTGCATTCCTGGAATAAACCCCACTTGATCATGGTGTATGATCCTTTTAATGTGTTGTTGGATTCTGTTTGCTAGTATTTTGTTGAGGATTTTTGCATCTGTGTTCATCAGCGATATTGACCTGTAGTTTTCTTTCTTTGTGACATCTTTGTCTGCTTTTGGTATCAGGGTGATGGTGGCCTCATAGAATGAGTTGGGGAGTGTTCATCCCTCTATAATGTTTTGGAAGAGTTTGAGAAGGATAGGTGTTAGCTCTTCTCTAAATGTTTGATAGAATTCGCCTGTGAGGCCATCTGGTCCTGGGCTTTTGTTTGTTGGAAGATTTTTAATCACAGTTTCAATTTCAGTGCTTGTGATTGGTCTGTTCGTATTTTCTATTTCTTCCTGGTTCAGTCTTGGCAGGTTTTGCATTTCTAAGAATTTGTCCATTTCTTCCAGGTTGTCCTTTTTACTGGCGTAGAGTTGCTTGTAGTAATCTCTCATGATCCTTTGTATTTCTGCAGTGTCAGTTGTTACTTCTCCTTTTTCATTTCTAATTCTATTGATTTGAGTCTTCTCCCTTTTTTTCTTGATGAGTCTGGCTAGTGGTTTATCAATTTTGTTTATCTTCTCAAAGAACCAGCTTTTAGTTTTATTGATCTTTGCTATTGTTTTCATTTTTTCTTTTTCATTTATTTCTGCTCTGATTTTAATGATTTCTTTCCTTCTACTAACTTTGGGCTTTGTTTGTTCTTCTTTCTCTAGTTCCTTTAGGTGGAAGGTTAGATTTTTTATTTGAGTTGTTTCTTGTTTGTTGAGGTAGGCTTGTATAGCTATAAACTTCCCTCTTAGAACTGCTTTTGTTACACCCCGTAGGTTTTGGATCGTCGTGTTTTCGTTGTAATTTGTCTCTAGGTATTTTTTTATTTCCTCTTTGAGTTCTTCAGTGATCTCTTGGTTATTTAGTAATGTATTGTTTAGCCTCCATGTGTTTGTGTTTTTTACGTTTTTTCCCCTGTAGTTCATTTCTAATCTCATAGTGTTGTGTTCAGAAAAGATGCTTGATATGATTTCAATTTTCTTAAATTTACTGAGGCTTGATTTGTGACCCACGATGTGATCTATCCTGGAGAATGTTCCATGTGCACTTGAGAAGAAAGTGTAATCTGCTGTTTTTGGATGGAATGTGCTATAAATATCAATTAAGTCTATCTGGTCTATTGTGTCATTTAAAGCTTGTGTTTCCTTATTAATTTTCTGTTTGGATGATCTTTCCATTGTTGTAAGTGAGATGTTAAAGTCCCCCACTATTATTGTGTTACTATTGATTTCCTGTTTTATAGCTGTTAGCAGTTGCCTTATGCATTGAAGTGCTTCTATGTTGGGTGCATATATATTCATAATTGTTATATCTTCTTCTTGGATTGATCCCTTGATCATTATGTAGTGTCCTTCCTAGTCTCTTGTAACATTCTTTATTTTAAAGTCTATTTTATCTGATATGAGTATTGCTATTCCATCTTCCTTTTGATTTTCATTTGTATGGAATATCTTTTTCCATCCCCTCACTTTCAGTCTGTATGTGTCCCTAGGTCTGAAATGGGTCTCTTGTAGACAGCATATATATGGGTGTTGGTTTTGTATCCATTCAGCAGGCCTGTGTCTTTTGGTTGGAGCATTTATTCCATTCACATTTAAGGCAATTATTGATATGTATGTTCCTGTGACCATTTTCTTAATTGTTTGGGTTTGTTTTTGTAGGTCCTTTCCTTCTCTTCTGTTTGCCACTTAGAGAAGTTCCTTTAGCTTTTGTTGTAGAGCTGGTTTGGTGGTGCTGAATTCTCTTAGCTTTTGCTTGTTTGTAAAGCTTTTGATTTCTCCATCTAATCTGAATGAGATCCTTGCCAGGTAGAGTAATCTTGGTTGTAGTTTCTTCCCTTTCATCACTTTAAATATATCATGCCACTCCTTTTTGGCTTGTAGTGTTTCTGCTGAGAAATCAGCTGTTAACCTTATGGGAGTTCCCTTTTATGTTATTTGTAGTTTTTCCCTTGTTGCTTTCAGTAGTTTTTCTTTGTCTTATTTTTTGTCAGTTTGTTTACTATGTGTCACGGCGTGTTTTTCCTTGGGTTTATCCTGCCTGGGACTCTCTGTGCTTCCTGGACTTGGGTGGCTATTTCCCTTCCCATGTTACGGAAGTTTTCAACTATACTCTCTTCAAATATTTTCTCGGGTCCTTTCTCTCTCTCTTCTCCTTCTCGGACCCCTATAATGCGAATGTTGTTGCGTTTAATGTTGTCCCAGAGGTCTCTTAGGCTGTCTTCACTTCTTTTCATTCTTTTTTATTTATTCTGTTCCACAGCAGTGAATTCCACCCTTCTGTCTTCCAGGTCACTTATCCGTTCTTCTGCCTCAGTTATTCTGCTATTGATTCCTTTTAGTGTATTTTTCATTTCAGTTACTGTATTGTTCGTCTGTTTGTTTGTTCTTTAATTCTTCAAGGTGTTTGTTCTTTAATTCTTCCAGGTCTTTGTTAAACATTTCTTGCATCTTCTCGATCTTTGCCTCCATTCTTTTTCCAGGGTCCTGGATCATCTTCACTATCATTATTCTGAATTCATTTTCTGGAAGGTTGTCTATCTCCCCTTCATTTAGTTGTTTTTCTGGAGTTTTATCTTGTTCCTTCATCTGGTGCAAAGTCCTCTGCCTTTTCATTTTGTCTATCTTTCTGTGAACGTGGTTTTTGTTCCACAGGCTGCAGGATTGTAGTTCTTCTTGCTTCTGCTGTCTGCCCTCTGGTGGATGAGGCTATCTAAGAGGCTTGTGCAAGCTTCCTGATGGGAGTGACTGGTGATGGGTAGAGCTGGGTGTTGCTCTAGAGGGCAGAGCTCAGTAGAACTTTAATCCGCTTGTCTTCTGATGGGTGGTGGTAGGTTCCCTCCCTGTTTGTTGTTTGGCCTGAGTCGACCCAACACTGGAGCCTACCTGGCTCTTTGGTGGGGCTAATGGCAGGCTCTGGGAGGGCTCATGCCAAGGAGTACTTCCCAGAACTTCTGCTTCCAGTGTCCTTGTCCCCGCAGTGAGCCACAGCCCCCCCCGCCTCTGCAGGAGACCCTCCAACACTAGCAGGTAGGTCTGGTTCAGTCTCCTATGGGGTCACTGCTCCTTCCCCTGGATCCCAATACGCACACTACTTTGTGTGTGCCCTCCAAGAGTGGAGTCTCTATTTCCCCCAGTCCTGTCAAAGTCCTGCAATCAAATCCTGCTAGCCTTCAAAGTCTGATTCTCTAGGAATTCCTCCTCCCATTGCCAGACCCCCAGGTTGGGAAGCCTGACGTGGGGCTCACAACCTTCACTCCAGTGGGTGGACTTCTGTCGTATAAGTGTTATCCAGTCTGTGAGTCACCCACCCAGCAGTTATGGGATTTGATTTTATTGTGATTGCGCCCCTCCTGCTATCTCACTGTGGCTTCTCCTTTGTCTTTGGATGTGGGGTATCTTTTTTGGTGAGTTCCAGTGTCTTCCTGTCGATGATTGTCCAGCAGCCAGTTGTGATTCTGGTGCTCTCGCAAGAGGGAGTGAGCGCACGTCCTTCTACTCTACCATGTTGAACCAGTCTCCTCCTTCTTTCTTATGGCTGAATGATATTCCATTATACACACACACACACACACACACACACACACAGAGGCAGGTGAGCACACACATACACCACATATTCTTTATCCATTCATCTGTTGATGGACACTTAGATTGTTTCCATACATTGTGAATGATGCTGCAGTAAACATAAGAGTGCATATATTTCTTTGATATCCTGTTTTTATTTCCTTTGGATATATACCCAAAAGTGAAATTGCTGGATCATATGGTAGTTCTAATTTAATTTTTTGAGTAACCTCCATACTTATTATTTTCCATAGTGGCTGAACCAACTTGCATTCCCCCCAACAGTGTACAAGGTTTGCTTTTATCCATGTCCTCACTCATACTTATCTTTTTTATGATAACTATTCTGACAGATGTGAGGTGATATTGCATTGTGGTTTTGACTTGCATTTCCCTGTTGATTAGTGATGTTGAGCATCTTTTCATGTACCTGTTGGCCATTTGTCTGTTCTCTTTGGAAAAAATGTCTATTCATTTCCTTTGCCCATTTTTTAATTGAATTATTTGTTTTTTTATTATAGAATTGTGTGAGTTCTTTATATATTTGGGATATAAACTTCTCATTATATATGTGGTTTGCAAATATTTTCTCCCATTTTGTAGGTTGCTTTTTCATCTTTTTGATTGTTTCTTTTGTTGTACAGAAGCTATTTATTTATTTATTTATTTATAAACATCTTTATTGGAGTATAATTGCTTTACAATGGTGTGTTAGTTTCTGCTTTATAACAAAGTGAATCAGCTATACATATACATATATCCCCATATCTCCTCCCTCTTGCATCTCCCTTCCACTCTCCCTATCCCACCCCTCTAGGTGGTCACAAAGCACTGAGCTGATCTCCCTGTGTTATGTGGCTACTTCCCACTAGCTATTTTACATTTGGTAGTATATATAAGTCCATGCCACTCTCTCATTTCGTCCCAGCTTACCCTTCCGCCTCCCTGTGTCCTCAAGTCCCTTCTCTATGCAGAAGCTTTTTAGTTTGATGTAGTCCCCCTTATTGATTTTTGCTTTTGTGCTTATACCTTTGGTGTCATATCTAAAAAATCATTGCCAAAACCAATGTGAAGGAGGAGTTTTGTGATATCCGGTCTTAATGTTTAATCCATTTTGAGTTAATTTTTGTGTGTGGTGTAAGATAGGGGTCCAATTTTATTGTTCTGTATGTGATTATCCAGTTTTCCCAAAACTGTTTGTTGAAGAGACTATCATTTTCCCATTGAGTGTTCCTGGCTCCTTTATCAAATATTAATTGACTGTAAATGCAGGGGTTTATTTCTGGGCTCTCTATTCTGTTTCATTGGTCTATGTGTCTACTTTTATGTAGACTTTTATGTAATAGTATGTATCATACTATTTTAATTACTATACCTTTGTAGTATAGTTTGAAATCAGGAAGTGTGATGCCTTCAGCTTTGTTTTTCTTTCTCTTAATAGCTTTGGCTATTTAGGGTCTTTTGTGATTCCATACAAATTTTAAGATTTTTTTTATTTCTGTGAAAAATGCCATTGGAATTTTTATACGGATTGCAGTGGATCTATAGATGACTTTGGGTAGTATAGACATTTTAACAATATTAATTCTTCTGATCCATGAGCATGGGGGTATCTTTCCATTTGTTTTTGTCTTAAATTTCTGTCATCAAAGTATTGTAGTTTTCATTGTACAGATCTTTCACCTCTTTGGTTAAATTTATTCTTAAGTATTTTATTGCTTTTGATGCTGTTGTGAATGGGATAGTTTTCTTTATTTCTTTTTTAGATGTTTTGTTGTTAGTGTACAGAAAACACAATTGATTTCTGTATGTCGATTTTATATCCTGTAACTTTACTGAATTTGTTGATTAGTTCCAACAGTTTTTTGGTTGAGTCTTTAGGGTTTTCTATATATGAGATCATATCATCTTCAAATAATGACAGTTTTACTTCTTCATTTCTGATTTGGATGCCTTTTATTTCTTTGTCTTGCCCAGTTGCTTTAGCTAGGACTTCCAGTACTATGTTGAATAAGAGTGGTGAGAGTGGGCACCCTTGTCTTGCTTTAATCTTACAGGAAAACTTTCAATTTTTCACCACTGAGTAGAATGTTAGCTGTGGGTTTGTTGTGTATGCCCTTTATTATGTTGAGGTATGTTCCTTCTGTACTGAATTTGTTGAGGGGTTTTAATCATGAAAGTATGACTGCAACCTCCATCTTAAGTGTCTCTGGGACAATATGGGAGACCAAAAAAACCCTCAGAGGCCCCTGGGAATAAAGAATGTTATTGTATTTTCTGTTCTGCTGAACATATTTAAAATATCATGTTCATTGATATGATACCGGGGTAGAGGGAGAAGAAATATACGCATTTATAATGCTAAAGTTGTCCTTTCCTTCTTTGTTCCTCAAAGGCAGCCCTGGAGGCATTAGATGAACTGGACCTGTTTGGTGTGAAAGGTGGGCCCCAGTCAGTTATCCATGTCCTAGCTGATGAAGTACAACACTGCCAGGTAAGAGAATAATGGACAATGTTATAGAAAAATGTATTTTTACTCAGACTCAAATTTAGCATGAGCTTTAGAATAAGGAGAACTGAATGAGAGTACATAATCTGATTTATTACCATGTACCAAAAATGTCTTATCAAGCATCCTATAGAGATAAACCTGATACAGCATGAGCTATAACAGAGATCATAGTCCTGTTCTCTCACTCAACGTTATAAAGTGATCCTATCACAGTATCTGGAATTCTCCACTATTATCGTATCAAGGGTATATGAGCTCTGCTCCTGAGTATGTCCTTTTCTAAATATCCCAAGAGAACAAGAGGTGATCGATTTTGAGTGTTCTTCTTGATAGTGGCCCTGAAACTTTCTCTTGTCCCCGGTTGGCCCTCGGGTTAGATGTTTGGAGATTAGACTGTTTAAGTGGTAAATGCATATCTTCAGTTTTGTTTAGGATTACTCTGTGTATTGGAAGAGTAAGGTTCTTGTCATTGACAAGATGGCCTTTCTTGTCTTCTTCAAACCCTGATTAGGCACCCATGGTGTTCTAGTGAATACAATCTCACCTTCTAATTTTAAAAATGCAAAATTTTCCATGGAAAAGATAAATTTCAGGGATATAGGAGCTAAGCCTTCCACATCTTGCTTCCCAGCAGCTATATTTTATCTTTATGCTTAGATAGTTGCTAATGGAGCAACAGCATTATGGGTGAGATAATGATGTTAGAGTATTCTTTATCCATTAGCAGCTTCTTAAGAATCAGGATTAGGACGCACTGAGAGCAGGATTAAGACAAGGGATGATTTATAGAAGTAGTTCGTCTTCTAAGCTTTCACTATTAAATCATTTTTAGATTTTCAACTGAATGATCCTCTTCAACATACATCTTTTGAAACTAAAGCTAATAATTTTATAATCCTGAGTTATTTACTAATGTGCCACATTTGACTTCCTTTCTTTTAGTCTATCCTTAATTCGATACTCCCCCGGGCTTCAACATCCAAAGAGGTTGATGCTAGTCTACTTTCAGTTATTTCCTTCCCAGCCTTTGCAGTAGAGGATAATCAGTTGGTGGAGCTCACAAAACAGGAAATAATCACTAAGCTTCAGGTATGTCCATATGTGCCTTTGTTTTCTTTAAGCTCTAACTTTAAGGCTAAATTAGTATCTTTGTGAGTCTTGAATATGACCTATGTTGGTGATTTAACCAAGTGATCAGGGTTAACATCACCAGTAATAAGATGTACTGACATCATGTACGCCCTGATACAGTGCACTGAGAAGCACACAGCACCTCCGTGATGTCCTTCCCAAGAATGCAGTACCTCAATCTAATCATGAGAAAACATCAGACAAAACCAAATCGAGAGGCATTCTACAAAGTAACTGACAAACACTCTGCAAAAATGTCAAGATGATGAAAAACAGGGAAGGACTGAGGAACCATCACAGATTAGAAGAGACTAAGGAAACATGCCAGCTAAATGCAGTGGTATCCTAAATTGGATACTGGAACAGAAAAAAAGCATTAGTGGAAAAACTGGTGAAATCCAAATAAGTTCTATACTTTGGTTAATAGTGTTGTACCAAGGTTAATTTTTTAGTTTTGGTAAATTTTCTGTGGTTATTTAAGATGTTAATATTAGGGGACAGTGGTTGAAGGATATACAGGGACTCTGTATTGTTTTGGGAACTCTTCTGTAAGTCTCAGATTATCTCAAAATTTTTAAACTGTGTTTTCTTTTTTAAAAAAACTGTGGTCTCTTATGAATTGTGTGAGCAGGACCGCATAGATTAGTAATTGGGCTGTCACAGACTTATCCTATGGTGGAAAGCCATGGAGAAGATAAAATAAAAACACTGCTTTAGGGAAGAGCCTGCAACTTAGCCCTCGCTTGAAATCACATTGCTGAAATCACTTTCTGCTGCTGGACTGATATCAGGGTTTTTTAAAATTATTTTTTAAGTATCATGTCTCTATTGATGATAGGTTGGCACATGTAGCTGTTGCAAAGGATACATTTCTGATTAATTATATTGCTGTACCAGTGTTCATTCTTCTGGCTTCTTTCCTCTGCATTCCCAGGGTCGTTATGGTTGCTGTCGATTTCTACGAGATGGATATAAAACTCCTAAAGAGGTAGGTTTGTTTTCCCCAAAATGAGTCCAAGGTAGAATGGTCACTACTGCAGCCTCATTCAGAGAAAATATTTACCTCATTGATGGTACTTCAAATAATCACTAAATAGGATAATGATAACTGATGTTTGCTACCTTTGTTAGGATTAATTGCCAGGTTTTGCTTGTGAGCCCTTCTGGATTAAATAAAATAGAGGAAGGTGTAGTCCTTCCACCTCTTGAAGTTGGTTAGTTTCAGGAAAGAGCTCCTGATGGATGCTTAAATCAGTGGATGGAAGTTTATGCAGAAACAGAATATTTACATTGTCTCAAAATATTCCCCCCTAAATATTTAATTATTACAAAGGGAAAAATCTTTCTGTCAGTAGATCCTTTTGGATCCCTTCCACCTTTTGCCGTTGGTTAGTTCTAAACAGTACTTGATCTTGAAAAGTTAACTTCCTTTTGTTCCACTTGTCAAAAGTTCTCCTTGGAAATATCCATGGAGAAAATTTAGTATTATTAAAAGGGAATGAATGGTCGGTAACCACTTTCATTGACAATGTAAACATCGTTTAAGTCTCAGGTTTGCTGGTTGAGAGCCATTATAATTTTTTTAAATTACCGAGCTCAAACTCTTCTGGTTTACTTCCTGTCTTCCATTTTATTCTTTAAGCCTTTTGACTTCTGCCCCTACCAATCTATTAAAATTGTGCTCTGAAATATCATCATAATCTCCTAAGTAAGCAATCCAGTAGCCTTTTCTCAGTCCTTATTCTCTTTGACTTCTCTATAGTACATCACTATTACCTACCCCTACATTTTCTTGAAATTCTTTTCCTATTTTAACTTCCACAACTCTACACCATCCTAATTTTTCTCCTCTTTCTGTCCTCCCTCACCAAACTCAGGGTTTACCAAGATTCTGTTCTTGGGCTGCTTGTTCGTTATATATAGGTACTACATCCATAATTTGTGATTCGTGTGTCACCTCTATAAGGATGATTCCCAAACCCTCATCTCTTGCTGTCCTTCTGAACATTTCTATTTGTATGTTCTGCTGCTACCTCAAACTTAACAAGTACAAAACCAAACTCAGCCTTATTACAAATTAGTCTCACTTCCTCATACACCTGCCTGTAGTATCATTATTATCCCAGTTCTGCTAGTTAGAATCACATGACAAAAGTACTTGCTAAAGGAGGGGAGTGTGTATGTGCTCTGTCTTCTCTGAAACAAACTATCAGTGGTGAAAGGCTGTGTTGTAAGACCTCTGAACTAAAGATATAGTCTGACCTTGGAGTGATAAGACAGACTTTGTTTATTGTGTTTTTACCAGGATCCCAATCGTCTGTACTATGAACCAGCTGAGCTGAAGTTATTTGAAAACATTGAGTGTGAATGGCCATTGTTCTGGACATACTTTATCCTTGATGGGGTATTTAGTGGGAATGCAGAACAGGTAATGCACTGGGGAAAGAGCTTTTTAGCAGATTGTTATTATGTCTTCCTCTTTCAGTTAATGACTGTGCTGACCCTGTGTCCAAATGGAAGTCTTCCCTAATAGGGAGGAGACAGAGTTGTCTTCTAGAGACTAGTAGTTGAGGGTGCATGTTAAGAGTTAGAAGACCTGGATATTGCTATCACTCAGACTTGACTTTTAATAAATATAGAAAGCAGAATAGCAAGTCCTGTATACTTGCCTTAGTCATCAGAGGTACTTGAATTTACCTCCTGACTTTGTATGTCTTTTTTTTTAAAATAAATCTTGGAAATGATATTCTGACTTCAGCAAAAACAAAACAACAACCCACTTATACCCTGTCCTCACCCCCCAAAATATAGTCATCATTGCTTTTTGAGCTACATGAATAAAGTAGTTTAGAAACCATTGTTGGAAAACTGTGACTGGACAATTTAATCAAGTTAGTTTAATGTCAGGCATTCTGCAAATTGGCTATGTTCTAAACTTGGACATAAATCCAACACATTTGGAAGTCATTTATACTTGGCTACATAAATACAGTTTTGTGTAATTTGAATACTTTGGCCAATAGTAATCTGTAACTGCCGATATGAGTTTAAATAATAGGGTTACACCAAAGTTTCAGGGGCACAAAGTGCTGTTTTACTCTAAGCTTTATATAGAGCATCCTTATTTGAGCAAGAAATAAGATAAGCAATAATAGAGATACCTGCCCTATTTTGAGCACCCTATTTTTTTTAAACCAAACTTTTAAAAAATATTTATTATTTATTTATTTATTCATTTTGGCTGCTCTGGGTCTTAGTTGCAGCACGCAGGATCTTCATTGCGGCATGTTTAGTTGGTGGCATGCGGGCTTCTTAGTTGCGGCATGCGGGCTTCAGCATGCAGATTCTTGGTTGCGTCATGCATGTGGGATCTAGTTCCCCGACCAGAGATCGTACCTGGGGCCCCTGCATTGGGAGCACGGAGTCTTACCCACTGGACCACCAGGGAAGTCCCTTGACTACCCTATTTTGATTCTACCATTTTTCTCAGTCCTTCTCAAATTCCACAAAATTGTTTCTCAAAAACTGTGCTTGCTCAAAGAAAGATTTATTTATTAAATGTGCCAACTAAGTACAAAGCATATTCAGGTTTTTTGAACTCTCAGGGGAGAAAAAGGAGCTGGAAGGCCTGGATTCTTTTTTATTCTTTTTTTTTTCCTGGCTTTGCTGCTGACCACTGAGTAGTCCAAGTACTGTCATTGACTTCTTCAGTTTTGCTGTACAGACATACCTCAGAGATACGCAGGTTCAGTTCCAGAGCAGCACAAATATTGCAAATATCTCAATAAAGCAAGTCATATGAAATTTTTTGGTTTCCCAGTGCATATAAAAGTTATGTTTACACTACATTCTGTTAAGTGTGCGATAGCAGTATGTCTAAAAAAACAATGTACATACCTTAGTTAAAAATACTTTATTGCTGAAAAATGCTAACCATCATCTGAGCCTTCCATGGGTCATAATCTTTTTGCTGGTACATGCTTTGAAATACTTCGAGAATTCCCAGAAATGTGACACAGAGACACAAAATGAGCAAATGCTGTTGGAAAAATGGTGCCAGTAGACTTGCTCAACACAGGGTTGCTGCAAACCTTCAATTTGTAAAACAAAAACAAAAACAAACAAACAAAAAAAACGCAGTATCTGTGAAGCACAATAAAGCAAAGTGCAATAAAACAAGGTATGCCTGTACATATGATGAGAATAGTTTTTCTCTCTTCATTGAAGAAGTGGAAAGCCCTAAAATTCTTTGAATTTCACAGATGAAGACATGTGATAAGTGCACGGTACAGTCAGTTTGGCTATAATGAGACACATAGATGTTCCCTAAAAATCACCATGCTCTGCATATTTGAGAAGTATAAACTATAGGGCTTATGGGAAAATGTGGTTGGGGAAAACACTTAAAAAGTTTGTCAGAAATAATACAAAATGATAGGAACCTAATAAAAACAGTACCACAGATAGGCATTAATGGCTTTAAAACATTCATTCATTCCTCTTTCAAAAATTATATTCTGAGAAAATTATTTCAAGGGTGGCATACATTTAGATACAATGCTGCTCATCACTGTTACATTCATACAAATTAAGTCTGGTGGTAATTGAAATGTTCAACAAGAACGAAATGTTAAATTAGAGATCATGTGTATAAAATAATATGCTGCTATTAAAATGTGTATTAAAATTTAATATCATTGTTAAAAATTTGGATTAACTGTTGTTTCATACTTCAAATATAATTTTATTTTAGTGTTCGGTTTTCTCATAATTGAAAAAAAACAGTGCCACAGCTTTAAACATGTTAAATGGTTAAGAAATATATAAATACCACAAAGATATGGCACTTGTACCTTGAAAAACACCTGAAGTTTTCTTGTGGATATGTGCAACCATGTTCCTACCACCTCACTTGCAGGGCTCCCGTGCTCACCACCCTACATGCCAGAGGAAGAGAGGAAAAGAGAGATAGCATAAGAGAAAATTAAAAAAAGAATATCAAACAGAGAGGAAGAATAAAAAAATAGGGCAAGGAGGGAATAGAAGGGAAAATTAAATAGAAGGGAAGGCACAGAGCCATGCAGCCAAGTCGGCCATGAGAAGAGAGCAGCCCGGGAGTGGTAGGAGAGTTATCTGAAATTGGATGGAAAGTTGTAACACCACATGTGGATGGGTTGTGGTTCATGGTTCTGAGGTGTGTGCATGTGTGTGTGTTGTGTATTCTTACACGGCTCAGTTCAGCTGAGTGCCTTCTCAGGTTGAAATTGTGCATAAGCAGATGTGAAATTCATGTTATGCTCAAATTGTTCTCTAATATATCAAATGCACTGGAACAAATTTGTGTTTTCAAAACAACTATCATAGCAGAACTGACTATATATTTTTTCCACCATAAATTATAGTGGGTTTTTTTTTGCTTTTTATTTATTACTAATCTACAGCAAATTGTTAAGCAAAAAAATGTAAACTTGATCATAATAGAAACTTAATTTGACAGGGAAAATACAGTTTTAAAAGCAATTACATGTAAAGTCAAGAAGCTCTACTCAGTGTAGTACACAGTGGGTAGAAGCATGCACGTGGAGGCAGGCTGACTCGGGCTCAAATCTGGGCTCATTCTTGCACTCGCTGTATGATCTTTCAGAAGCTCATAACCTCCTTGAGCCTTAATTTCCCTGTAAAAAGGCTTTAATTACACATACCTGGATGGTTATTAAAATTAAATGCATTCATCAGCAGAACAGGAATAAAGATGCAGACGTAGAGAATGGACTTGAGGACATGGAGAGGGGGAAGGGTAAGCTGGGATGAAGTGAGAGAGTGGCATGGACATATATACACTACCAAATGTAAACTAGGTAGCTAGTGGGAGGCAGCCACATAGCACAGGGAGATCAGCTCGGTGCTTTGTGACCACCTAGAGGGTTGGGATAGGGAGGGTGGGAGGGACACGCAGGAGGGAGAGGATATGAGGATATATGTATACGTATAGCTGATTCACTTTGTTATACAACAGAAACTAACACAACATTGTAAAGCAATTATACTCCAATAAAGATGTTAAAAAAAAATTAAATGCGTTAAAAGTATGCAAAACTCCTAGCATAGTATCTGGCCTCCATCAGCATTTAGTAAATACTACTTCCCTTTCTTTCCTTTCACTAGGTGAATATACCCCTTTGCAATAGGACCTTCTTTGGCTACAACCCTCCCCTAGATCCCCAAAGGGAACTCTATGAATTTTGTTCCCCTTTTCTTTTCTCTACAGGTTCAAGAATACAGAGAGGCTCTTGAAGCAGTCCTCATCAAAGGCAAAAATGGAGTCCCACTTCTGCCAGAGCTGTACAGTGTTCCTCCTGACAAGGTAAGCTGGACGGTGCCATAACATGGAGCTGGGAGAAGAGGAGCAGTACCTCAAAAGGACTGCCTTATTTGAGTCAAATAATTTTTAATCTTCTGATTTTAATGTTCTAAAGTCTTTCTTTAGGTATAGAACAATTAAAATATGATTTTATTCCTTTGAAAGTATATTTATAAAGCAGACTCAGTTATGGCACTGTTGCTGGGCAAGGCGAGGGCAAGATCAAATCTTACAGAGGTAGTTTCACGGGTGTATATTTGTCCTCAAACTCATCAAGATGCATATGTTAAATATGTATGGCCTTTCTATATGTCAGCCAAACCTCAATTTAAAAAAATAAATAAGTTGTTCAGAGATTGATTTTTTAAAAAATCAAACTTTAAGGTTGAGAATGATATGGAGATCAGTAGGCCGAACTAGAGTAATGTTCTGTGTGAACTCTCAGTATTTGATATTTTCTGCTTTGAGGCTAGTCATCTGGAATTAATTGAGTAGATCAGCTTGGAGAATGAAATATGTCTCCATTTTCTCAAAATGCCAGTTGAGATTACCATTGTTCCTCTTCTCCATTGCAAAAGAGCATTAGCCGGGGGAGAGATGCAATCTTCCATGCTGGTGGGGATGAGTGGACTAAGCTCCTAGCAACATCAGCAGCATAACCTGAGAGCTTGTTAGAAATGCAGATTTCAGGCCTTCCCCCACATCTACTCAGTAAGAATATGCCATTGGACAAGATCCTCAGGTGGTGTGTCCATGTACAGTTAGAGGAGCACTGCCCTAGACTGTAGTCATAGTGCTTGACTTTTCAGTGCATTGCATATGTGACTGTTTTATAGAGTATGAATCACAATCCAGACTCAGGCTTTTTGTTGTCTAGTATTTTAAACCTTCTATTCTTTTTTTTTTAATTAATTAATTTATTTATTTTTGGCTGTGTTGGGTCTTCATTGCTGCGTGCAGGCTTTCTCTAGTAGTTGTGGTGAGCGGGGGCTACTCTTTGTTGCAGTGTGCAGGCTTCTCATTGCGGTGGCTTCTCTTGTGGAGCACAGGCTCTAGGAGCACGAGCTTCAGTAGTTGCGGCACACGGGCTCAGTAGTTGTGGCTCACTGGCTCTTGAGTGCAGGCTCAGTAGTTGTGGCACACGGGCTTAGTTGCTCCGTGGCATGTGGGATCTTCCTGGACCAGGTCTCGAACCCATGTCCCCTGCATTGGCAGGTGGATTCTTAACCACTGCACCATTAGGGAAGCCCTAAACCTTCTATTCTTTTCCTTTATCTCTTTATCTTTTTTTTTTTTTTTAGGTTGATGAAGAATATCAAAATCCTCACACTGTGGACCGAGTCCCCATGGGCAAGCTGCCTCATATGTGGGGTCAGTCTCTATACATCTTAGGAAGCTTGATGGCAGAGGTAAGGGGAAACTTCAAGGCTCTTCCATTTTTCTGCTTTAGTCACCATAACAATCAGATTTGTGAGTAGCTCATTATATCTGAAGGATATATCTTTTGCCTTTTGTATTCTGCCTTAATTACAGATTTTCCTCCAGATTCTTAGAGTGAGAGCATGGCCAATCCTTGGCAAAAATCTTTCCCCCTGGCAACCATGTCCGTCATGCTTGCCCAGGGGTTCCTACCTTGGTACTGTGCTTGAAGTTGCTCTGGGATCAGACCCTAGATAGTTCCTTTTCAAAACTCCCCCTAGTGCCTGTCTGGTGACTGCGAATGCAATTGTGCTTGGATAGTAATGACTTATAATGGATTTAAGTGCTAACTTTTCCAAGCAACATAATGTTTCATTCTTTAATTAAATAAACTGATAATTTTAGGTACCATGACAAGTGTTTGGGAGCATCATAGTTTTTTATTTGTTTGTTGATAAGGGGCCCTTTAAATGTTCCTTATATTAAACTCTGTTGAGACAGCTCTTAATGAAGCACTTGGGAATTTCTTACATTATGTCAGCTTATTTGTGACATTTTGAACCATAAGAAGGGTTCCCTTTCTCAAAGTTTTCCAGTTTTACTGACAAATCTATTTCCCCATTATAGGTTATTATATAAGGTAAGCTATAACCCAGGCTCCTAGAGGATCTAGGGTGGGACTTAGCTTTCCTTTCTGAGCCAGACTCTTGGACCTGTTTATGTATAGCTGTTTACTTTCTGGCACTGTTTTTATTTGTTTTGTTTTGTTTGTCCCAGTTTTATTGAGATGTAATTGACATATCACTGTGAGTTTCAGGTGTACAGCATAAAGTTTATCTTTAGTTGACATTATTATAAATGTAGCAATAATGGGCAGAATGATTTGTTTGAAATAATCCTTACCTGGTGACTTTCTCATTCAACTAGAATAAATTAATGCTATGAAAAAATGAGGAGATGAATGGTATTCTTAAGGGCTAAGTGGGTGAGTTCATCACATTTCATCAAAGACAGAAACTCAAGTCAAAAGATATCTGCTAAGCAGAAATCATAGCAAGCATATGAGTAAATATGAAAGCAACAGGACTAATGACTTAAATTATTGATTAGAAGCATTGTGATCTGATTGTCTAATCATGTGCATCCAGAGAAAGTGGAGGTATAACTAGAAAACTTTCTGTTTATCTTTTATACCCCATCTATTTCCAAAAAAATAATTTGTGGCAGCCACTAGAAATTAACTCCAGATAAAATTAATTTGGATGTGAATTCAGGAGTTCAAACATTTTCATACAGTAAAGGTATTTGTTTCCTTTGCATACATGCCTCTCACATGTTATGGTACGGGGTTTTGGCACTGGTATGTTGTTTCTCCTCAAATATTAGCTCTTTTGGAGATATAATAATCTGTCTTTTTATGGTTTTTCTTTAGGGATTTTTAGCTCCTGGAGAAATTGATCCCCTGAATCGCAGGTTTTCTACTGTACCAAAGCCAGATGTTGTGGTTCAAGGTATGTATTCTTATTCCCAGCAGCAGAAATTTTACATTAAAGGTCTGGTTTGGGCCAGTAAATGATGACTTTATTCTTTATGATGTATTTTGTTAGGCTTCAAAATGTATAGTATAAACTTGGCTCTGTTTGGTTTCAAGATTTCTGTTAATCTTAATCATGAACAAATGCTTAACAAAGGATGTTATCTGATTCTCTTAATACTTCTTATTTCTGGAAACTCTTTTCTTTTCACCATGATGATATTATAGCCTTCTAATTATCTCTGCTTTTGTTCTGAGCGTTCCTTCTGTGCTTTTTCTGCTAGTATTTCTTTCTTCTCATATCCTCCTAATGGTTGTGTACTTAGTCTTTACTCTTGTCTTTCTGTATTTACACCCTGCATGTGTTTGCTAGGGCTGCCTCCTCCATAATAAATTTGCTTCCATGGCTCCAACTATTACCTCTTTAGAGAGTACTCCAAATCTTTATTTTTGTTCCTAGCAATCAACTTAAATTTTGAGGTTATCTACTCTATGCAAAACACTGGGCTAAGCTGTATAAACATTTTAGGAAGTCTAGTCCCAATATATATACACAACATTTTCATCACTTATACTTCAAATGCAAAACTGACCTTTTTTTGTCTCCATCCTATTCTTTTACCTCTCCCAAGAAAAGCAAATCTTGTCACCTTCCTTAACTCTCTCAGTGACATCACTATTATGCTACTCTCCTAGGGTAGAAAACTCCAGGTGATTTTTGACTCCCCAGAAACACTATCCAATGTGGTACTAGGTCCTCCTGAGAAGCTCCTCTGAAATGTCTCCATTTCAACCCCAACCTCCATTGGAGTTGATTCTATATAGAAAATAATCCTTAGTATTTTCTAAACCTTCTTATACTTGGCATCCTATGTGGTAGGATAGGATAAAGGTAGTCATAAAGGTAGTCTTTGCTTATCAATGTACAGGCATATTTCATTTTATTGTGCTTCACTTTATTGTGCTTTGCAGATATTGTGTTTTTTACAAATTGAAGGTCTGTGGCAACCTTGTGTCAAGCAAGTCTATTGGCACCATTTTTCCAAGAGCATTTGCTTACTTCGTGTCTCTGTCACACTTTATAATTCTAGCAATACTTCAAGCTTTTTCATTATTATTATATTTGTTATAGTAATCTGTGATCAGTGATCTTTGATGTTACTACTATGACTCGAAGGCTCAGATGATGGTTAGCATTTTTTAATAATAAAGTATTTTTAATTGAGGCATTTACATTGTCTTTTTGGATACAATGCTGTTGCACACTTAACAGACTAAAGTATAGTGTAAACATAACTCTTTTCATTTGGTTTTATTATTTTTTAATTGAGGTATAGTTAATTTACAGTGTTGTGTTAGTTTCAAATGTACAGCAAAGTGATTCAGTTGTGTGTGTGTGTGTGTGTGTGTGTGTGTGTGTATATATATATATATATTCTTTTTCAGATTCTTTTCCATTATAGGTTACTACAAGATATTGAGTATAGTTCCTTGTGCTATACAGTAGATCCTTGCTGTTTACCTATCAATATTTTATATATAGTAGTGTGTATATGTTAATCCCAAACTCCTAATTTATCTCCCCCCTGCCACCTTGCTGTCCCTTTTGGTAACCATAAGTTTGTTTTCTATAAGCATAACTTTTATATGCACTGGGAAGCTAAAAATTTGTGTGACTCGCTTTATTGTGATACTCGCTTTACTGCAGTGGTCTGGAACCAAACCTGCAACATCTCTGAGGTATTCCTGTACATAACGAACATTATATAAAAGACCAGTACTCTTCCCCTCCCATGAGAAAACTTGTTCTCCTTTGAGGCTTATGCCATCTGGCTATATTGGTCTCCTGGTTACTCTCATTCATTCATTAGAGACTTTGAGCCTTGGCTCATAGCCTTCCTCTTCTTCCCCAATTCCTACCATAGTGCTAGATTTCAGCATCAGAGTAAGTGCCATCTAATATTTTAGCCTCAAAATTCTTGGATATCTAGAACCCTAGTGACCCTTCCCTCTGTCTCTACTCCACTCACTTTTAGGACGAAACTTTAGAACTGTTTCACCTCAGATATTCCATTCCCAAAAGTCCCAATCACCAGTCATAACTGCATATTATTTCAGTTTTCTTCCCCCCCACCCATTACACTTGTGTCTATTTTCTCCTAGTCTACCCTTCCCTACCTTTCGGTTGGTCATCTAAATCTCTTAATTACCAGCACACCAAACTTCTGCTACACCCACCAGAAAAATCATAGCCCCAGATCGGTTTTGCTCTCTATATTTTCTGATCCTATACCTGGCCTGCTAAAATCTTCTAGAAAAAAAAATCACACAAATGAACAGAGTGGTAGCATTGTAAATCCACAGTCTCCAACTTAACTAGGCCTACAGTGCCTCCTGTTAGTCCTTGTTCTTACTGTTAGTCAGCATTTTCATTCTCCTCAACTATTCCACACCTTCTCTGTTTTCAACCCCACTGCTTGTTTTCAGCCTCATTCTTGGCCTGCTACTTTATGCTGGATAATCTTAATGTTCTGATCTTTGTCAATTTCCCAACCCCCCACCACAGTCTTACTTATATCTTCACCCAACCTTGCCTCCTTTTCTTGAGTCTCAGAAAAGCTGTTTTTTCTCCTCTTCAGCACCAACTCTTTCTTCTGATGCTTGATCCTATCCTCTTCCCTAGCCTTCCTAGAAACCTACTCTTTCTTATCATCTTCAAACTCTTCTCTGTTGGTTCTGATTTTTAATACATTGACATGTTCATCTCCGTCTAGTTATCCTATCCTTCCTTTCTCATCCAAACTTCCACTTCTTTACATTTCATTCATTCTGCAGTCCTTTACAACTAGCTTATCATTCCTCTGAAAGTGATTTTGCTTAAGTTATTGCCAAACTTGGTAGATATTTTTCAATCCACTTCTTAGTGGATCTTTCTGTTTCATTTGTTGTTTATGTTTCTGGAAACTCTTAACTTCCATGTCTTCTGTGATACCATACTCCCTTGGCTCTCCTTCAACCTAAGTTTTGTACTTTTCTGTCTCATTCTGGGCTTCCTCTTCTTCCCCTTGCCCCTTAACTGTTGGTATTCCTGGGAGTTTTGTCCGTAGCCCACTGCTCTCATTATTCAGAATATTTGTTATTGTCTCTCAGCCTCCTCCCATTCCTAACCTTTTCCCTTTTCCTGCCTCCTAACTTCTCGCCTCTCAGAAGATGACCTCACCTCCTAT
This sequence comes from Balaenoptera musculus, assembly GCF_009873245.2. NCBI lineage: Eukaryota > Metazoa > Chordata > Mammalia > Artiodactyla > Balaenopteridae > Balaenoptera > Balaenoptera musculus. The sequence goes on along the minus strand of NC_045806.1, from coordinate 59,172,638 downwards.
ACCATAGAGAACATATAAGCCATGAGACAAGAACCCCTCACTCCCGCCCCCAGGCTTTTCATCATCTGCCCATATCTTATATGTTGAAATTTCTCAAGGTTATATTCTAGGTCCTTTTCTCTTCTTTTCTATATATTCTCCTTGACCCATCTCATCTCTTTCTATGCTAATGCCTCCTGAATATATCACATTCACTTTAAACTCAACATGTCTAAAATCAATCAGCTGCACTCTCCTAGTTCTACATCATCTGTGCCTGCTTTTCTCCCTAATTGCCTATGTCAGTAAATGGCACACTTTTCTCTCAGTTACACAAATAAACACATGTGGAATCATTCTCGGTATCTCTCCCTCTCTCATCTCCTACATTCAGTCAGTTAACAAGTCCCAATTTCTTTACCTTCTGAATAATTCAGAAATCCATCTAGTTTATCCAGTACCAATGTCATGATCCTAATGTAAGTAGTCAGCATCTCTTCCTTGCATTAATGCAATAAATTTTGAAGTGGTCTCCCTGTCTTCAGTGTAGGTCCACTACAGTATATCAGCTTATTCTTTAGTCATCAACATGAATATGTTCTTTTTAAGATGGTGATCTGGATATGCTATTCCCCTGATTACAACTCTGCAGGGGCTTCCTGTTGCCAACTTTCTTAACATGGCTTACAAGGCTCTTTATGATCTGCTCCCTGACCCCGCCTTCAGTGTCATTTCTCACCACTGCCGCTTCACACTCCATGCTCCTACTGTAAAGAACTTTTTATTATTCCTAGATCTGCCTTGTTCTCTGTTGCCCTTGAGCCTTTGTCTATGCTATTTCTTTTGTCTGGAACAGCTTCTCCCTTAATTTTACCTTCACTTTCACCAGAATAACTCCTATTCAGCACTCTAGCAAGACTCAGTGTCAATGTCATTTTCTCCAAGGATCATGTCTATCTTTGTATCCCTAGCATATGGCAGTACCTAGCACATAGGTGGTACCAAATAAGCATTTTCTACATACTTGATAAAACATAAACAAAAAGCTGAGTTGTTGGGGTTGAAAGTAGTCCTGGGACCCCAGAGTGTTGTTCATTTGCCTCTCCTTTAGTCCCCTTTACTCCTGCTACCAACTGCATTGCCCTCTGCAGAACCCTGAGGCTCAGGAGAATGCAATTTGGAAGTCATTACCCAAGGATAAAATACAAATTCCTTAAAGTGACGCACATGCTCTCCATGATGATCTATCCCCTATTTGCCTTTCCAGATTCATTTTGTTGGTGGTTGGTGGGGTGGTTGTTTGTTTCTTTTGTGTTTTTTTTCTGCTGTGCAAGATATTTCATGCTACAGCAATATTGAAGTGTATGTAGTCCCCACCCCATCTCTTACACACACACACACACACACACACACACACACAACCACATTCTTTTCCATTTTCATGTTTTATGATCATTCTGGATCTTCTACCTAAAATGTCTTTCTCCATTCCTATTCCCTTCTTTCTCCTGGCTAACTTATTCATTCTTTCAAATTCAGCTTGGACATCAGGAAGCCTTTTCTGAAACTTCCCCCTGCCAACTCCAGACTAGATAGGTGTCACTCTTGGGTGATCACACAATGTTCTGTGCATACATTTATTTACTTAGCAGGTTATTTTATAATCAGTTTATGTGTGTGTCACTTTCATTACACTGTGAGCTCCTTGAGGGAGAGACTAACATATTCATCTCTAAATCCCTAGTGCCTAGCATAGTACCTTACCATTTAAGTGCTTAGTAAATGTTTATTAATGAATGAATGGATGACCACATGTGTTTCCCTGGACTTTTGTCAACCCACTATTCTTCCTCTGTATATTTTCCCTGGAGAATCTTTGTTGTTTTCAGTTAGAAGTAATCAAGATGGTGTTATTTCCAGGGGACTCTGTAATCACCATACCCTGCATATTCTGCCCCAGACCACAGCAGCACAACACCATGAGGTCCCCAAGATAGAAAAATACACAAAAGATAATGGCAAAGGAATGCAGAGTAGCACTTTGTTAACTAGGCTTTTGCCTCCAAAACTCAACAAATACAATACTTGTAAGCTGGAATGAACCAAATGACACCTTCGTTTTCTCATAAACCCAATTCAACATATCTAGCAGTACTAGAGGAGCAGGAATAGGGTGCATGTTTGCCCCTAGTGCTTAGCATTAAGCCAGCTGAGGCCCCATTCAGGTTATTGGCCCCCAGACAGGTTATCAGTCCCACAGAGGGAGAATAAACAGAAGAGTCAGTGAGGTGGCCTGGACTTCTCCCTTGTGAGTATGATTACCACTTCTGAGACATGAGTGTGAGAGGAAGAAAAGGGAGCTGTCCAGGTTTGGCAGGCTCTGAGTCTAGAGAAGTCTTATCCCCATCCCCCAAAACAACTACACAGAGTTTCAAATATGGTACCTCAATTCTTTATCCTGAATTTACCTTGCCTTCTACTGTTCTCTAGCTTTGAGCAATTCGTACCATTAGGGTGTTCTTTATTATCCTCATAATGCTGTCCCTGGTCTTTTTTTTTCTATTTAAACATAGAATCCCAGATATAAGTGAGTGTGGCATTCTCTAGAAGCACATAGGTATTTAGACAAAAAACAGAATTAAATATTCTAATCATGAAATCTTGTTTCCTTTTCCATTTAGATAATATCATTATGTACCAAGCATGATGATTGTTTCATCAAGTCTACAATAACTGTTAATTTCCTTACCTTCCTTTTGTTTTCCCTTCAAAAAAATATCGTGTGGCTCGAGAGATCTTTAGGTTCCTGTTGAAATGAAATTTTCTGTTGACCTCATCTTCTTTCTTTCCTATAGTTTCCATTCTAGCTGAGACAGAAGAAATCAAGGCCATTTTGAAGGACAAGGGAATTGATGTGGAGACCATTGCTGAGGTGCACCCCATCAGAGTACAACCAGCTTGTATTCTCAGCCACATTTATTCCAGCCTAGGTAAGGAGATTGGCCAGCCTGCTAGAATCAAAGCATTATTGATACAGGCTGGTTTCCTTCCTTTTTATTTTTGTCTTGATCTTGTATTGCTTTGTTAAACTGCATCTGAAAAGGAATTTAGAGTCTCTGGAATCTAAGTTTCTAACCCTAGATATCCTGAGCAGGCTTGATAATTTTCAGTGTGTTTTATGAACTCTTTGGTACAGAGGGCATGACTGTTATCAGGCAACATTGTATCTTCATTCCAAGTGTGTGCTTAACCAACTTGTTCTTCTCCCCTTTCTTGGGACCTATATTTCCATTTTGAAAAATGCTAACTTTATATACATTAATAGCCAAGGAACTTGTTTTTAGCTCTTTATACTTTGTCATGTAATGAATTAGTTGACAATATTTTAAAATTCCATTTCTTAATCTAATACTTATTTTTAATTAGTACTTATTTTTTTATTCAACTTATATATTAAATTTGGTGATAGACACATTAAACAAATTACTACAAGTTAAAAATTTATGCAAGTTACTACAAATTTCACATTAAGCAAATTACTACATTGTTAACTTTAAAAAAAAGGATGTGCAAAATTTCTAAACCACCCTTGTGGAAGGCTGAATAGTGGCCCCAAAAGATATTCAGGCCCTAATCCCTGGAACCTGTGAACATTACCATTTAAGGCAAAAGGGATTTTGTGGGTGTGATTAGGTTAAGGAGATTGAGATTGGTGGGGAGGATTATTTTGGATTATTCAGGTGGGCCCTAAGTGTAATCACAAGTCTCCTTATAAGAGATACCGAGAGGGAGATCAGACTAGAGAAGTAAGAGATGTGATGACAGAAGCAAGTGATTAGAGTGATAAGGCTGTTAGCCTTATCCTCTAGAAGCTGGAAGAGTCAAGGAACAGATTCTCCCCTGGAGCCTCCAGAAGCAACCAGCCCTGCTTGACAACTTGATTTTTATTTTACGTCATAGTAGCCATAAGGCTCATTTTGGACTTCTGATCTCCAGAACTGTAAGAGTATAAGTGTATGTTGTTTTAAGCTACTAAGTTTATGTTACTTTGTTATAGCACCAATGGGAAATTAATACAATCTTAAATCAAGCCACAAAGTAAATTTATAAATAAAGAATGTACCTTACATCGTAGATTGCCACTTACAAACCCTAGTTGTGTGTGTGTGTACTTTTTTTCTTCACGAAGAGTGGTCTGTTAGTAATTAAAGCCAAGCCAAATTTTGTCCAGCTCAAAACCAGCCTCCATCCCTTTTTACTAACACGTACTCCGAACACTCAACTTCTGTGGCAGTTACGTAGATCTAAATTGAGACGGAATCAACCAAGGAGGGAAGGACCAACAGTCAGAGCTGACTGTTCTTTTTTTTTTTTAACATCTTTATTGGAGTATAATTGCTTTACAATGGTGTGTTAGTTTCTGCTTTATAACAAAGTGAATCAGTTATACATATACATATGTTCCCATATCTCTTTCCTCTTGCATCTCCCTCCCTCCCACCCTCCCTATCCCACCCCTCTAGGTGGTCACAAAGCTCCGAGATGATCTCCCTGTGCTATGTGGCTGCTTCCCACTAGCTAGCTATTTTACGTTTGGTAGCGTATATATGTCCATGCCACTCTCTCACTTTGTCACAGCTTACCCTTCCCCCTCCCCATATCCTCAAGTCCATTCTCTAGTAGGTCTGTGTCTTTATTCCCGTCTTGCCACTAGGTTCTTCATGACCTTTTTTTTTTTCCTTAGATTCCATATATATGTGTTAGCATACTGTATTCGTTTTTCTCTTTCTGACTTACTTCACTCTGTATGACAGACTCTAGGTCCATCCACCTCACTACAAATACCTCAATTTCGTTTCTTTTTACGGCTGAGTAATATTCCATTGTATATATGTGCCACATCTTCTTTATCCATTCATCCGATGATGGATACTTAGGTTGCTTCCATGTCCTGGCTATTGTAAATAGAGCTGCGATGAACATTTTGGTACATGACTTTTTGAATTACGGTTTTCTCAGGGTATATGCCCAGTAGTGGGATTGCTAGGTCGTATGGTAGTTCTATTTTTAGTTTTTTAAGGAACCTCCATACTGTTCTCCATAGTGACTGTATCAATTTACATTCCCACCAACAGTGCAAGAGGGTTCCCTTTTCTCCACAACCTCTCCAGCATTTATTGTTTGTAGATTTTTTGATGATGGCCATTCTGACCGGTGTGAGATGATATCTCATTGTAGTTTTGATTTGCATTTCTCTAATGATTAATGATGTTGAGCATCCTTTCATGTGTTTGTTGGCAATCTGTATATCTTCTTTGGAGAAATGTCTATTTAGGTCTTCTGCCCATTTTTGGATTGGGTTGTTTGTTTTTTTGTTATTGAGCTGCATGAGCTGCTTGTAAATTTTGGAGATTAATCCTTTGTCAGTTGCTTCATTTGCAAATATTTTCTCCCATTCTGAGGGTTGTCTTTTGGTCTTGTTTATGGTTTCCTTTGCTGTGCAAAAGCTTTGAAGCTTCATTAGGTCCCATTTGTTTATTTTTGTTTTTATTTCCATTTCTCTAGGAGCTGGGTCAAAAAGGATCTTGCTGTGATTTCTGTCATAGAGTGTTCTGCCTATGTTTTCCTCTAAGAGTTTGATAGTGTCTGGCCTTACATTTAGGTCTTTAATCCATTTTGAGTTTATTTTTGTGTATGGTGTTAGGGAATGTTCTAATTTCATACTTTTACATGTACCTGTCCAGTTTTCCCAGCACCACTTATTGAAGAGGCTGTCTTTTCTCCACTGTATATGCTTGCCTCCTGTTTGCAGATGACATGATTCTATACATAGAGAATCCTAAAGATGCTACCAGAAAACTACTAGAGCTAATCAATGAATTTGGTAAAGTAGCAGGATACAAAATTAATGCACAGAAATCTCTTGCATTCCTATACACTAATGATGAAAAATCTGAAAGAGAAATTAAGAAAATACTCCCATTTACCATTGCAACAAAAAGAATAAAATATCTAGGAATAAACCTACCTAAGGAGATAAAAGACCTGTATGCAGAAAAGTATAAGACACTGATGAAAGAAATTAAAGATGATACAAATAGATGGAGAGATATACCATGTTCTTGGATTCGAAGAATCTACATTGTGAAAATGAGTGTACTACCCAAAGCAATCTACAGACTCAGTGCAATCCCTATCAAACTACCAATGGCATTTTTCACAGAACTAGAACAAAAAATTTCACAATTTGTATCAAAACACAAAAGACCCCGAATAGCCAAAGCAATCTTGAGAATGAAAAACGGAGCTGGAGGAATCAGGCTCCCTGACTTCAGACTATACTACAAAGCTACAGTAATCAAGACAGTATGGTACTGGCCCAAAAACAGAAATATAGATCAATGGAACAGGATAGAAAGCCCAGAGATAAACCCACGCACATATGGTCACCTTATCTTTGATAAAGGAGGCAAGCATATACTGACTGTTCTTTCTCTTCCCTAGCACCCACATTTTATGCCAGCAGGACCTGAACTCCCAGAGCTATTAACATTGCATCTGGCTTTAGGAATATATGGATTTCCCCCACTCTTCCATTCTAGCTATAATGTAGAAAATCCCTTTTCTTTTTAATTTAAGTGCAAAGTTGGAAGTTCCTAAAGAAATTTTACCAGAAAATGGAAAACTAAAATAAAAACACATAGAAATTATCAAGTTTATTGAATATAGGTCTCAGGTCCTAATAAATAAAACCTAGCCACAGATTAGCTTGAATAGTACAAATTACTGGACCACTGGTTCCCTCCACTGACTCAACCCTATTTGTGGTAAATGCCAAGTCAAGACTCTGAAACTTCTGAGATTAATTTGGGTTGATGCTTTACTAGGTGGGATGGGGTACCTCAGTCCTTTCAAGAACCTGCGTCCTGGGTTTTTTTAAATCTCCTTGGCTATTCCCTCTAGCCTCAGACTATAATGTACTCCTAGTCTCCAGATAACCAGTCCCCTAGCACTAAATCTCTTGAAGTAAGGAAGGTATTTCTCTATCTAGCCCAAATCTTACTCCATGAATATTAGTTGATCTTGTAGTCACTATCTTCTTTGCCCTTCTGAGAAGTCTCTATGGTTTGGGGTTTGTGCAAGTCCTATTGATGCCTTTGATGTGATTCTCTCTGGCTCTCACTTAAAAGTTGATACCTTTTACCCTTTTCTTCTTCACATCCATTGTTCTAAACTCAGAATAATCTTACTAGGATATAGGTAACTTCCAAGCTCTGGGACTTCATTCCTAGAATCTACCTGCATCACATCAGATCTCTCCAACAAACAGAAGCAAACTCCTTACTGACTACTTTTTCAAAGTCTACACTTTGTTTTGGGCCTCTTACTAAGTTATGATTTCCTAGCCAGAGAAAATAAGGACTGCTAGGTCTTCCAGACTTCAGTTTAATGAATGCACAAACATTTCAGGGACTCAAGTAACAAGTTATATTTATTTTCCAAACGTGCTCCTTCATTCGCTTCATTCATTCATTTTTTCATAAGGCTCTATTGCTTACTTTTATGTACCAGGCACTGGGCGTGATGCTGTGAGAGACATAGACATATAACCAAATAATTATAGTACAGTCTTATAAATGCTATAACAATGGCATTATGTACAAAGTACAGGAGAAAGAGAATAGATTTGTCTGGGAAGGTCAAGAAAGGCATGTTTTGATGATTTATAAAATGAGTGACTCTTCATAATTCTATTATTGCAATAATTTCACAATAGCAAAAATGCTTTTTTTAAAATTAATTAATTAATTTATTTATTTTTGGCTGCGTTGGGTCTTCGTTGCTGTGTGCAGGCTTTCTCTAGTTGTGGCGAGCAGGGGCTACTCTTCGTTGCGGTGCGTGGGCTTCTCATTGTGGTGGCTTCTCTTGTTGCAGAGCACGGGCTCTAGGCACCTGGGCTTCAGTAGTTGTGGCACGCAGGCTCAGTAGTTGTCGCTCATGGACTCTAGAGCTCAGGTTCAGTAGTTGTGGTGCCTGGGCTTAGTTGCTCCGTGGCATGTGGGATCTTCCCGGACCAGGGCTCGAGCCCATGTCCCCTGCATTGGCAGGCGGATTCTTAACCACTGCACCACCAGGGAAGCCCCAGAGTTGCTTTAAGGATATATTGAATGACAGCTGTAATTCCACCAAGGAAAACAGGCTATTTCTTCACCAAGTATGTTCACTTATATATGTTCCCAGAAGTGGGATTCTGTGCCTCACCTCAAACACTCAGTATTTCAGTTCCATAATATTTTTTTTAATTTTTAAATATTATGTTGTTAATCAACTTTGGGAACATAAGAACTTTATAGGAGAGTGCTGTCAAAAACATGGTGGAGTGAAAAGCTACCTTTGTCTCTCCCCTTGAATCTACAACCAGTAAAACATCCACAACACAACGAAGGTGCCTTTGCCCAACACAACAGGATGCCAGAGAATTCCACACATCTGTACATCTAAAGGTGGGTGAACTGGAACACATAGAGGAGGCAGAACCAAGGGAACAGTGGAGTCGGTACCTGCAATCCCAGCCCTCTGACTGTGGCAGCTGAGCCCACAGCTTCAGAAAACCCAATAGCAGCAGGGGAAGCAGCACGCATGACTCTGCCTGCCAACACAGGTAACTTGGCAGCAGCAACAGTGGGGCCTGGGACCCCATCCCTCCAGTCACTGAGGAACCCACGACCCCAGACTCTGGCCCCCCTATTTGCATTGGCAGAGCCCCCAAGCCTGAGAGCACCAGACACAGTGGAGGCATCTGTGCAACCCCAGCTTCCCCTCCCACACTGTTCCCCTCCCCCCACAGCAGAGCCTGTGTCTCAGGGGATCTCCCACAAAAGAGAAGAGCCCACCATCCCAGTAATGACAGCAGCTCTGGCAGAAGCAATGCAGCAATAAGCCTAGAGGCATAAGAAGCAACAGCAAAAGCACAGAGCCACACCTGTTACACATATGGTGGAGGCTGGAAAGTGCCAACTCTCAAATATAACCAGAGGTAGCTCAAGTGAGCGAAACCAAAAACTGTTGTGATAGCGCCACCTACTGGAAAGCAAAAGAAAGGATTGTAACTCCTAACCGGTCATTTAACTTCAAATGTGCCAGCAGAGGAACAATTCATCAAGCAATATGAAGAATCACAGTAACACTATATCACAAAAAGAAAATGGCAATTCTCCAGAAGCCAAACTTAAATTCATGGAATATTGAGATCTAACTGATAGAGCCATCAAAATAGCCATCATGAAGAAACTCAATGAGATACAAGAAAACTCAGAAGGGCAGTGTCATGCGCTCAGGAATAAAATTAATGAACAGAAGGAATACTTTACCAAAAAGATTGAAACTCTAAAAAAGAACCAAACAGAAATTCTGGAGACGAGGAACACAATAAAGAAGATGAAAATGCATTAGAAAGGATTGGAAACAAGACAATATGGAAGAGAGCATTAGTGAGCTCAAAGATAGAAACCTAGAAATCATACAAGTAGAAGAGGAAAGAGAAGTAAGACATATATAAAAAGAGGAAATCCTATGAGAGCTATACATCTCTTTTAGGAAAGGCACCATTGGGATAATAGGCATCCCAGAAGGAGAAGAGAGGAAGAAGAGCAGAGAGATTACTTAAAGAAACGATAGCTGAGATCTTCCCAAACTTGGGGAAGAAACTGGGCAATCAAGTCTATGAAGCAATGAGAACAGCTAATTAAACTCATTGCAAATAGACCTTTTCCAAGACACATTAAAATTGTCAAAAGTTAATGACAGGGCTTCCCTGGTGGTGCAGTGGTTGAGAGTCTGCCTGCTAATGCAGGGGACACGGGTTTGAGCCCTGGTCTGGGAAGATCCCACATGCCGCGGAGCAACTAGGCCCGTGAGCCACAACTACTGAGCCTGCGCGTCTGGAGCCTGTGCTCCGCAACAAGAGAGGCCACGATAGTGAGAGGCCCGTGCACCGCGATGAAGAGCGGCCCCCGCTTGCCACAACTAGAGAAAGCCCTCACAGAAACGAAGACACAACACAACCAAAAATAAATAAATAAATAAATAAATTTAAAATATGGAGGGAAAAAATCATTAAAAAAACATGACTTGATGTTTAAAAAAAAAAAAAAGTTAATGACAAAGAGGGGACTTCCCTAGTGGTGCAGTAGTGAAGACTAGATGCTCTCAATGCAGGGGGCCTGGGTTTGATCCCTGGTTAGGGAACTAGATCCCACATGCATGCCGCAACTAAGAGTTCACATGCTGCAACTAAGGAGGCATTGAGCAACAACTAAAGAGCCCTCCTGCTGCAACTAAGGAGCCTACGTGCTGCAACTAAGGAGCCCATGTGCTGCAGCTAAGGAGCCCACGTGCTGCAACTAAGGAGCCCGCCTGCTGCAACTAAGACCCAGCACAACCAAATAAATACAATTTTTTTTTTAAAAAGTTAATGACAAAGAATTTTAAAGGCAGCCGGGGAAAAAAGGATGGTACCCTACAAAGGAACCCCCATTAGGCTATCAGCAGATTTCTCAGCAGAAACCCTAACAACCAGGAGAGAGTGAAATGACATTTTCAAAATACTGAAAGAAAAACTGTTACCCCGGAATACTCTATCTAGCAAAATTATCATTCAGATATGAAGGAGAAATAAAGTCTTTCCCAGACAAAAGCTGAGGGAATTCATCAACACTAGACCTGCCTTACAAGAGATATTGAAAAGAGCTCTTCTACCAGAAACAAAATAGCAAAAATACACAAAACTTTAAGCAGGGTGATAAATAGAATCAGAAAACTGCAGCTCTTTATCAGAATAGATTTTTAAACACTATTATAAAGGTTAAAGGGAAAAAAAGAAAGCAGAAAAATAATTATAGCTATCTTATTTTGGTAACAAACCTACAACCATAAAAAGGGATAATTTGAGACAACAAAAACACTAAAAGGGGAGGAGGAAAAGGATGGAATTCATATAGGTGAGTGAACATAAGATGCTATCAGCAGAAAAAGGACTATTTTATCTATGAGAAATTTTATACAAACCTCAGGGTAACCACAAAAATAAACATAAAATACAGACACACACACACAAAGAAGAAACTGAGAAAAATATCACAGAAAACCATCAAACCAAAATGGCAAACAGAAACAAAAGGAAAAAGAAACAGTGGAGATATAGAGCTACCAGAAAACAAAAGATAAAATGGCAGTATTAAGTCCTCATCTATCAATAATCAGCCTAAATATAAATAAATTGAATTCACCAAATGACACACAGTGGCTGGATGGATTAAAAAACAAGACCCAACTATTTGCTGCCTCCAGAAGACACATCTCAACTCTAAAGACAAACATAGGCCAAAGGGAAGGGATGTAAAATGATATTCCAAGCAAATAGCAGCCAAATGAAGGCAGGTGTAGCCATATTCATATCAGATGGAATAAAGCCAAAAAGGTAACAAGAAATAAAAATGGACAGTATATAATGATAAAAGGGACAGTTCATCAAAAGACATAACAGTGATTAGTATATACACACCTAACATAGGAGCACCAAAATATATAAAACAATTATTAACAGGCCTAAAGAGAGAAATTGACAGCAACACAATAATAGTAGGGGACTTTAACACCCCACTTACATCAGTGGTTAGATCATCCAGACAGAAAGTCAACAAGGAAACAACAGTCTTAAATGAAACTTTTGACCAGATGGATTTGATAGATTTGTACAGAACATTCCATCCAAATGCAGCAGAATATACATATCTTCTCAAGTGTACATGAAACTTTCTCAAGGATAGACCATATTTTGGGACACAAAACAAGTCTCAATAAATTTAAGAATATTGAAATCACATCAAGCATCTTTTCTATGACAATGGAATGAAACTACAAATCAACTACAAGAAGAAAACTGGAAAAATCACAGATATGTGCAGAATGAACAACATCCTACTGAACAACTATTGGGGCAACGAAGAAATCAAAGGAGAAATCAAAAATTACTTGAAGACAAATGAAAATGAAAATACGACATAACAAAATCTATGGGATGCAGCAAAAGCTGGGAGGGAAGTTTATGGCAATACAGGCCTACCTCAAGAAACAAGAAAACCGAGCAGCACCAGAAACCAGAGCCCAGGCTCCAGGACCAAATGTTGGCCTGGGCCAGGAGCTGGACCCCCACAGACTCATAGGACCCTCAAAGAGCTGCTGCTGCCAGGGGAGTCACTGGAACTCAGATGTCCCATCCTAGTGTTACCTGGCCAGCTCTGAGGTGGGGCCTGACACAGTGGAAACCCCATCCCCTGCCCGCAGGTAGAGAAGAATTTTTTTAAAAAAAGAAACAAAACTCTCAGATAAACAGTCTAACCTTACACCTAAAGGAACTAGAAAAAGAAAAACAAAACCCAAGTTAATTGAAGGGAGGAAATAATAAAGATCAGAGTTGAAATAAATGAAATAGAGGCTAAAAAGGCAATAGGAAAGATCAATGAAACTAAGAGCTGTCTTTAAAAAGTTAAACAAAATCAACAAACCATTAGCTAGACTCACTAAGAAAAAAGGAGAGAAGGCCCTGATAAACAAATCAGAAGTGAAAGAGGATAAATAACAATGGATACCACAGAAGTACAAAGAAGTATAAGAGAATATTATAAACAGCCATACACCAACAAATTGGACAACCTAGACGAAATGAACAAATTCTTAGAATTATACAACCTTCCAAGACCAAATCATGAAGAAATAGAAAACTTGAGTAGACCAAGTACTATTACAGAGATTGAAACAGTAATCAAAAAAGCTCCGCCAAAACAAAAGTCCAGGACCAGACAGCTTCACAGGTGAATTCTACCAAACATTCAAAGAAGATTTTATATCTATCCTTCTCAAACTATTCCCAAAAAATTGAAGGGAACACTTCCTAACTCATTTTACAAGGCCAACATCACTCTGATGTCAAAACCAGACAAAGACAACACAAAAAAAGATAATTACAGACCAGTATTTCTGTTAAATATAGATGCAAAAATCCCCAACAAAATATTAGCAAACCAAATTCAACATCTAAAGCAAACCAAATTCAGCATCTAAAGGGTCATACACCATCCATGATCAAGTGGGATTTATTCCAGGGATGCAAGGATGGTTCACCATCTGTAGATCAATCAATGTGATACACCATATTAACAAAATGAAGGATTAAAAACCATATTATCATCTCAATAGATGCAGAAAAAGCATTTGACAGAATTTAACCCTCATTCATGATAAAAACTCAATAAAGTGGGTATACCCGGAACATACCTCAACAAAATAAAGGTCATATATGACAAACCCACAGCTAACATCATACTCAGTGGTGAAAAATTGAAAGCTGTCTCTAAGATCAGGAACAAGACAAGGATGCCCACTCTTGCCACTCCTATTCAACATAGTATTAGAAGTCCTAGCCTGAGCAGTTAGGCAAGAAAAAGAAATAAAAGGCATCCAAATTGTAAAGGAAGAAGTAAAACTGTCACTATTTGCAGATGACATGATTTTATATATAGAGAACCCTAAAGACTCCACCAAAAAACTATTAGAAATAATAAATGAATACAGTAAAATTTCAGGATACAAAATCAAAATATAAATATCTGTTACATTCCTGTATGCTAACTATGAGCTAGCAGAAAGAGAAATTAAGAAACTAGGAATATGCTCAACATTGTTAATCATCAGAGACATGCAAATTAAAACCACAGTGAGATATCACCTCACACCTGTCAGAATGGCTATCAAAAAGAACACAAATAACAAATGTTGGCGAAAAGGGAACCCTTGTACACTGTTGGTGGGAATGTAAATTGGTGCAGCCATGTGGAAAACAATATGGAGGTTTCTCAAAAAACTAAAAATAGAACTACCATATGACCCAGCAATTCCACTCCTGGCTATATATCTGAAAAAAATGAAAATACTAATTTGAAAACATGCGTGCACCCCAATGTTCACATTCACAGCAGAAGTATTTACAGTAACCAAGATATGGAAGCAACCTAAGTGTCCATCAACAGATGAATGGATAAAGAAGATGTATACACACAATGAAATACTACTCAGCCATATAAAAGAATGAAATTTTGCCATTTGCAACAACATGGATGGACTTGGAGGGTGTTGTGCCAAGTGAAATAAGTCAGACAGAGAAAGACAAATACTGTATGATACCACTTATATGAGGAATCTAAAAATACAACAAACTAGTGAGTATAACAAAAAAGAAACAGACTCACAGATATAGAGAACAAACTAGTGGTCAGCAGTAGGGAGAGGGAAGGGGGAAGGGGCACGACAGGGGTAAGGGATTCAGAAGTACAAACTACTATGTATAAAATAAATATACTACAAGGATATATTGTACAACACAGCGAATATAGCCAATATTTTATAATAACTATAAATTGAGTATAATCTTTAAAAATTGTGAATCACTATGTTGTACACCTGAAACATAATATTGTACATCAACTATACCTCAATAAAAATTTTGAAACACGATTTCTGGTGTATTGATAATTATTAAAATAATCCACTAAAATCTAAATACTGTACTCTGCTAACTTGATATCTACAATCATCCCTTTAAAAAATACATGAGCAAGATATTCAACAACAACAACAAAATGACAATATCTAGGAATTAACCAAGGAGGTAAAAGACCTATACAGTGAAAACTCTAAGACATTGTTGAAAGAAATTGAAGAAGAAACAAATAAATGGAAAGATAGTCCATGCTCATGGATTGGAATAATTAACATTGTCAAAATGTCCTTATTAAGCAATCTACAGATTCAATGTAATCCTTATCAAAATCCCAAGGACATTTTTCACAGAAATAGAAGAAAAAATTCTTAAATTTATATGGAACCACAAAAGGCCCCATGGAACCACAAAAGGCCCCAAATAGCCAAAGTAACCCTGAGAAAAAAGAGCAAAGCTGGAAGTATCACACTCCCTGATTTCAAACAGCAAAGCCGCAGTAATCAGAACAGCATGGTAATGGCAGAAAAACAGATACATAGATCAATGGAACAGAATTGAGAGTCCAGAAATACACCCATGCATATATGGGCAAGTAATTTATGACAAAAGAGCAAAGAACATACAATGGAGAAAGGATAGTATCTTCAATAAATGGTGTTGGGAAAACTGGACAGTCACATGAAAAAATATGAAACTAGACCACTGTCTTATACCATACACAAAAATTAACTCAAAATGGATTAAAGACTTGAATATAATATCTGCAACTGTAAAACTCCTTGAAGAAAACATTGGCAGTACACTCTTTGACATCAGTCTTACCCATTCTTTCTAGCTATGTCTCCTCAGGCAAGGGAAACAAAAACAAAAATAAACAAATGGGATTAACATTAAACTGAAAAGCTTCTGCACAGCAAAGGAAACCATCAATAAAATGAAAAGACAACCTGCCAAATGGGAGAAGATATTTGCAAATGATATATCTGATGAGGGTTTAAAATCCAAAATATATAAAGAACTCATACAACTCAACAACCAACCTGATTAAAATGAGCAGAGGAACTGAATATACATTTTTCCAAGAAGACTTACAGATGGCCAATAGGCACATGAAAAGATGTTAAATATCACTAATTATTAAGGAAATGCAAGTCAAAACCACAAAGAGATATCACCTCATACTTATAAGATTGGATGTTATAAAAAAGACAGGAATAGAATACTACTTAGCCATAAAAAAGCTGAAACCTTGCCATTTGTGAAAACATGGATGGACCTTGAGGGTGTTATGCTGAGTGAAATAAGTCAGACAGAAGGAGAAACACTGTATGATTTCACTCATATGTGGAATATAAAAAAACTGTTAAACAAAAGCAAACATGTAGATACAGAGAACAGAGTAGTAGTTACCAGAGGAGAAGGGACTGGGGAGTAGGGGGTGTGAAATCAATGTTTCCTCAATAAAAAAAAAGAACTTTATAAATATTAAACTCAAATCTTTCTGTAATGCTAATTCTTTTCTAATTTATTAGTGCACAGAGATACATTTTCATAGTTATGTTTAGTGTGTACATATTAACTTGTGCTGTTTTTTCACTTACTCTTTCATGTAAGTATTTCCACATGTTGAAAGAGCTATATATTCATCAAATTTAAATAATTGTTTCCTTATTATTGGATACTTGAATTGTTTTCCAAAATTTTATCCTTCTATGAATACCTTTTTATAGGCATTCATACATATACTCCTGTTTCCTTGGAGTATATTCTTAGAAAAAGGATTCTGGATAAAAGAGTATGAACAGCTTTTTAGCTGTTGTTACATGCTGCCAGATTATTCTTTAGAAAGACCAACCAATTTTTAGTGACATCAATAAATACAAAATATACCTTTTTATTAATATTTTTACTACCCCATCAATGTTGGGTTTTTATCATTTGCTTTTGTTAGATTAATAGTTTTAATACACATCAAGTTATTCTAGTTTCCTTTCTTTAATTCCCAGTGAGGGTATGTATTTTTTCATTTTTGCTTTACTTTTTTAAAAATTGTATCTCCTATTGCTTGCATATCTATCAGGATCTGTACATTTTTGTATATATTTATCAATTCTTTATATTTTATTTAAGCTTTTGTCAATGAGGCTTGCAATGTATATATTTCCTATTCTATAACTTTCTTTTAGATAATTATTTTCTTGCCTTTGTACAACTTTTTCAACATCAGATACATCCATTTTATCAAGATGTATCTTTCATTTCTTTAGGAATTGTGAGTTTATCTCCTAGTTTCATTTGAATAGATATACTATTCTCATTCTCTCCAATTTTCACAAGTAGTAGGTTATCTGATTCTAAATTCCCATATACATGTTGACTGCAGGGAACTGGAAGATAGAGAAAAGTGCAAAAGAAAAGATAAAAATCTTTAAATTATAAATCTATAATTCTCCAGTCTCGGGAAACCACCATTTCCATTTTGGAGTGTTTGCTTCCAATCATTTTTTGTAAAGTAAATACACAGTTGTATTTTGCAGCATAATATATGCTGAACCCTATTATATTTTCTTAAATAGCCCCCTACAACAGTATTTTAATATCTATGTTAGCATAATATCGTGAATTATTTTTTGGTCATATTGATGATAACTTTTTTTTCATAAAATAAATAGCCTTTTTTTTCTATTTACTTTGCACATTGTCTACTTATATTCTTTTCCCATTTTTCTACTGGAAAATTGTCAGTTTCTTATTGGTTTATACAAGATTTATTATCCATGAGAGATGCTAACACTTTGTCTTCCATATGTTATTGCAATATGTTGCTATTTTATTATTTGCCCTTAAATTTTACATTTGATTTTGATATAGAGAAGCTTTACATTTTTATGAAGTAAAATTTTCTCCTTTTTGATTTCTTTTTTGCTGTTATGCTCAGAAAGATCCATCCCTAGGTCAGCTACATTTTCACGGCATTTTCTCTTAGTTCTTTATGGTTACAATTTTACATGTAACTCTCAGTCTAGAATTTTAAGTTTAGTTTATCTTATGAGGTAAGAATTATAACTTGTTTGCCAAATACTTAGCCCATCTTTCCAGCACTGTTGATTGAATAGTTCATATAAACACTCTTTTGAAATGCCACCTTTATCATTTACTGTACATACATAGAATCACACAAGGATGTGTGTGTATGCTTCTGGTCTTACTTTTTGGTGATGTTGATCAGTTTCTCCTTTCCTAGTACCACAGTTTTTAAGTTATCATAGTTTCAGCCTCACCAATGATTAGCGAAATGTAAGGTAAAACAACAATGAAATATAAGGTTTTGCCTATCAATTTTATAAAAGCTAAGATTGATAATATCCAGTGCTGGTGATTATGTGGGGAAATGAACACTCTCAGCACTCCTGGTAGTAATGTAAATCAGAGGCAGTTTGGCATCACGTATAAAAAATTTTAATGCCCATACCTTTGTCCAACAACTTACTTCTAGGAATCTATCCTATATAACACTCACATGAGTGCATAAGAATATATGTACAAAGATGTTCATTACAACATAATTTGCTGTATGGCAAAACAACATTTAGAAGCAACCTAATGTATATGAACAAGAATGGTTGAATTATGATATGTTGTGCCACATTTTAAAAGAATAAGGTAGACTTTCAACTTCCAGCTATGTTGAAATAGCTTTTATCAGACTAAGCTTCATAGTAAGAACAACTACCCTGGATGGATTTTAAAAATAAAAGTGAATGAAGGCATCAGAAAGTAATTAAGACAGCCAAGACATGAGAAGCCAAAACCCTGGAGAGAAGAGGACCTTGGAGAAGTAAGCTCACCTCTCTCTGTGCACTCTCCTTTTGAGGCATTTGCTACTGCTTAAGCTGTGCTTGCATGGAGTGAGGGGCCAAGAAACCAAGCATAAAGTGGCAGTGCTAGGAAGACAGAAATTCCATTTCAGGACCTTTTTATGTAGAAGGGGCTATGATAAACACCTGAGGCTTTCAGTTGAATCCCTGAAGGATGGGCTACACCCTAAAAGTAAAGGCAAATCAGAAATAGACCATTTCTCAGAAAGTCTGAAACACAAAGCCTAAAACACAAATAAATGGAAATACATCCATGTTCATAAATTGGAAGAGTTAATATTGTTAAGACATCAATACTATCAAAAATGATTGACAGATTCAATACAATCCCTATCAAAAACCCAATGACATTTTTAGCAAAAATAGAAAAGTTCATCCTGAAATTCATATAGAATCTCAAGGGACCCCAAAACAATCTGGAAAAAGAACAAAAATGGAAAACCTACATTCCCTGATTTCATAACTTACAAAACTACAGTAATCAAAAGAGTGTAGTATTAGCATAAGGAAATCTGTAGAAAAATGGAATAAAATAGAAATCCCAGAAATAAACCCTTACAGATATGGTCAAATGATTTTTGACAAAGATGCCCAGTCCATTCATTGGGTAAAAGAACAGTCTTCTCAAGACATGGTGCTGGGAAAACTGGATATCCAGGTGCAAAAGAATGAAGTTGGACCCTTGCTTTACACCATATACAAAAATTAACTCAAAATGGATCAAAGTCCTAAACCCAAGAGCTAAAATTATAAAACTCTTAGAAGAGAATAGAGGGGAAAGCTTCATAACATTGGATTTGGCAATGATTTCTTGGAAATAACACCAAAAACACAGGCAACAAAAGAAAAATTAGACAAGTTAGACTTCATCAACATTTAAAACATGTGTCAGTGAGACCAGCTTGGTGCTTTGTGACCACCTAGAGGGGTGGGATAGAGAGGGTGGGAGGGAGACGCAAGAGGGAGGGGATATGGGGATATATGTATACGTATAGCTGACTCACTTTGTTATACAGCAGAAACTAACACAACATTGTAAAGCAATTATGCTCCAATAAAGATGTTAAAAAAAACCTTATGTGCATCAAAGGGCACCATCAAAAGAGTGAAAAGACAACCCATAGAATGAGAGAAAATATTTGCAGATCATATATCTGGCAAAGTGTTAATATCCAAAATGTATAAAGAACTCATACAAGTCAACACCAAAAACCGAAGCAACCCCCCAAAATCATCTATAGATCCAATGCAGTCATATCAAAATTCCAATAGCATTTTTCACAGAAATAGAAATAACAATTCTAAAATTCATATGGAAACATGAAAGACTCCATATAACCAAAGCAATCCTGATAAAGAAGAACAAGACTGAAGGCTTTAAACTTCCTGATTTCAAACTATATTACAAAACTATAGTAATCAAAAGGGTATGGCACTGGCATAAAAATAGACACATATACAAATGGGACAGAATCAAGCCCAGAAATAAACCCACACCTATATGGTCAACTAATGTGTGACAAGGGAGCCAAGAATGCTAAATGGGACAAGAATGATCTCTGACAAATCATGCTGGGAAAACTGGATATCCAGATGCAAAAGAATGAAATCAGACCCCTATCTTACACCATTCATAAAAATTAACTCAAAATAGATTAAGCACACACACACACACACACACACACACATATTGTTTTTTGGCTGCGTTGGGTCTTTATTGCTGTGCGCAGGCTTTCTGTAGTTGTGGCGAGCAGGAGCTACTCTTCATTGCGGTGCACGGGCTTCTCATTGTGGTGGCTTCTCTTGTTGCAGAGCGTGGGCTCTAGGCATGCAGGCTTCAGTAGTTGCAGCACTCAGGCTCAGTAGTTGTGGCACATGGGCCCTAGAGCATGTGGGCCTCAGTAGTTGTGGCACGTGGGCTCACTAGTTGTGGTGTAGAAGCTCTAGGGCACACAGGCTTCAGTAGTTACAGTGCGCAGGCTCAGTAGTTGTGGCGCACGGGCTTGGTTGCTCCACAGCATGTGGGATCTTCCTGGACCAGTGATCCAACCCATGTCCCCTGCATTGGCAGGCGGATTCTTAACCACTGTGCCACCAGGGAAATCCCAGATTAAGCACTTAAATGTAAGACGTGACACTGTAAAATTCCTGGAAGAAAATATAAGGGAAAAGTTCCTTGACATCAGTCTTGGCAATGATTTTTTTAATATGACATGAAAAGCACAAGCAAAAAAGCAAAAATCAGTAAGTGGAACTACATCAAACTAAAAAGCTTTTGCCCAGCCAAAGAAAGAATCAAAAAAGTGTAAAGCCAACCTATGGGCTGGGAGAAAATATTTCCAAATCATATATCTGATAAGGGGTTAATATCCAAAAAATATAAAGAACTCATACAACTCAATAGCAAAAAAAACCAATTTGATTTAAAAAATGGACAGAGGACTTGAATAGACATTTTTCCAAAGAAGACATCCAGATGACTAATAAGTACATGAAAAGGTACTCAACATCACTAACCATCAGGGAAATGCAAATCAAAACCACAGCATGATACCACCTCACACCTGTTAGAATGGCTGTTATCAAAAACAAAAACAAAAAACAAGACAACAAAGGCTGGGAAGGATGTAGAGAAAAGGGAACCCTTGTACACTGTTGGTGGGAATGTAAATTGGTAGAGCTACTATGGAAAACAGTATGGAGGTTCCTCAAAAAATTAAAACTAGAACTACCATATGATCCAGAAATCCCACATCTGGGTATATATCTGAAGGAGATTAGATATCTGCACTCCCATGTTTATTGCAGTGTATTCACAATAGCCAAGACATGGAAGCAACCTAAGTGTACATCAGCAGATAAATGGGTAAAGAAAATGTGGTGTGTGTGTGTGTGTGTGTGTGTGTGTGTGTGTGTGTGTGTGTGTGTGTGTATAACAATAGAATATTATTCAGCCACGAGAAAAAGGAAATCCTGCCATATGTGCCAGTGTGCATGGATCTTGAGGGCATTTTGCTAAGTGAAATAAGTCAGACAGAGAAAGACAAATACTTATGATCTCACTTATATATGGAAGCTAAAAACATCAAACTCATAGAAACAGTAGAATGGTGGTTGCCAGGAACTGAGGGGTGGAAGAAATGGGGAAGTGTTGGTCAAAGGTTACTAACTTTCAATTTTAGGATGAATACGTTTCTGGGATGTAATGTACAGCACAATGACTATAGTTAACAATAACACATTGTATACTCAAAAGTTGCTATGAGAGTAGAGCTGTAATATTCTCACCATAACAACAACAAAATGGCAGCTATTTGAGGTGAAGGATGCATTAACTAACCTTATTATGGTAAACATTTCACAGTATATCTGCACATCAAATCATCACATTGTACACCTTAAACTTACACAATGTTATATGTCAATTATATCTCAATAAAGCTGGGGGAAAATTTTTTTAAATAAAAAAAAACACAAACCCAATTTAAAAAGGCAAAGGACTTGAATAGACATTTTTCCAAAGAACATACACAAATGGTCAATAAGCACATGAAAAGAGGCTCAACAACACTAATCATTAGGGAAATGCCAATCAAAATCTCAGTGATATATCACTTCACACTCATATAATAGCATGGCTATTTTAAAATAAATAAATAAAACCAAAAAATAACAAGTGTTGATGAGAATGTGGAGAAATTGGAACCCTTATGCTCTCTTGGTTGGAATATGAAATGGTGCAGCCACTGTGGAAAACACTGTGGCAAGTTCATAAAAATTAAACTTAGAATTGACCATCAATTGCACTTCTATATATACTTTCATATCTACTACCCAAAGGAAGGGAAAGCAGGAACTCAAAACAGATATTTGTTCACTAATGTTCAAAGCAGCATTAGTCCCAGTAGCCAAGAGGTAGAAATAACCCAAGTGTTCATTGACAGATGAATGGATAAACAAACTTTTGTATATATGATAATATATTTCATATATTACATATATATAGGAATATTATTCATCTTTTTATTTAAAGGATGGAAATTCTAACACATGCCACAACATAGATGAACCTTAAAGACATTATATTATACTAAGTGAAGCAAGCCAGATGAAAAAGGATGAATATGTATGATTCCACCTATATGAAGTACTTGGTGTAGTCAAATTTATAGAGACAGAATACAGAATGGTGATTGCCAGAGGTAGAGGATAATGGGGAGTTATTGTTCAGTGAGTAAAAAGTTCCTGTTTGGGATGATGAAAAAGTCCTGGAGATGAATGGTGGTGATGGTTGCAGAACAATGTGAATGTACTTAATGCCACTGAACTGTATGTTTAAAATGGTAAACTTTATGTTATATATATTTTACTACAATAAAAGTCAATTAAATTTTAATATATTTTTTAAAACACAGATAATTCACATTTTGGGAGTTATCAGATAGGACTCATAAACTATGTTAATATATTCCAAAAATAGGTTTAGAAGATGAATTTCACTAGAAAACTATCAATAGAATGTATAAAAAAGGATCAAATAGAATTTCAAAGCTAAAAAATACAATAAGTGAAATTAAGAATGCAATAGATGAGGTTAACACCATATGAGACAGAGCAGAAGAGAAGATTAATGAACTGAAAAGTAAATCAGTAGAAAATACCCCCATTAAAGCACATAGAAAAAAGGATGGAAAATTAAAAGAGCATTAAGAGACAGAGGGAAAAGGTCTAGAGCTCAAGAACAAGAAAAAGAATGGAACTGCAACTATTTGAAGAGAGAACAGTGAAAATTTTTTCAAAATTTACTAAAGATAATCAAGCTACACTTTCAAAAAGGCTAAAAATCTGTGAGCAAGATAAATACAAACCTAAATTTAATAATCAAACTTCTGTAAACCAAGACAAAGAGAAAATCTTAAAAGAGACAGAGTTAAGAAAAGATACATTGCTTTCAAAGGAACAGTGATAAAGCATATAGCTGACTTTTCAACAAAACCAATGAACTCCACAGAACAACTGAAGGACACTTATAAATTACTAGGAGAAAATAACTGCCAGACTATAATTCTATATCCAGTGAAAATATCCTTCAGAAATAAAAGTGATATTAAGGCATGTTCAGGTAAGTAAAAACTGAAAATACATTACTAGCAGACTCACACTAAAAGACACTAAAGGGAGTTCATTAGGCAGAAGAAAAATGATCACAGACAGAAGCATAGAAATGCAAGAAGAGAAAGAGAAATGGAAAGTGTAAATATAAAAGACTGGTGACTGTTTAAATCAACACTAATAGCAATACCTTATGGATAAAATAACAAAAGTAGAAGTGAAATAAATGACAAAAATAGTAATAAATAAATAAATAAAAGGCAGGATGTGAAGTCAAGATGTTATGAGATTCTTGCATTATTCAGGAACTGTTAAAAACACTAATTTAACATAGCCTCTAATTAGTCAAGGATGCATGTTTTAATCTCTAGGGCAACTTTTGTCAAGCAGGAGTTCATAACAGAATTAAGCCCTACAGAAAATGGGGTTTTTCCATTCTCCTGAGGGTGGTGCACACTAGTTCCATTTTAAATACAAGGAAGATAAGTTAATATATGCAATGAATATCTAGATAATTAAGACATAATCTCTGGTGGAATCCAGTTGAGAAGAGCTTCTCTGGAGTAACCATTAAAAGAATAATAAAAGAATGTCTTAAAAGCTGATGGAGGGGAAATGCTACAATAAAATTCTTGATTAATCCAAAACAAGGCAAGAAAAGAGGAAAAAAGGAATAAATGGGACAAATGGAAATCAAGTAGTAATATGTAAGTTTTAAATCCAAATATTCAGTAATTGTGTTAAATCTAAATGGGCTAAATGCTTCAATTAAAAGACAGAGATTGTCAAGTTGCATAATAGAGCAAAATCCAACAACATACTACATAAAGGAGACTCACCTGAAATATAAGGACACAGGTTGAAAATAAAAGGATGGACAACAATATGCCATGCAAATAGTAAACAAACTGAAGCTGATGTAACTATGCTAATATCAAAGTAACTAAAGGCAAAAATATTAATAGAAATAATGAATAACATTTTATGGTGGTAAGGTGTCAATTTAACAGGCAGCTATTAAAAAACTGAACATGCACATCACCTGGGCCTATTATTTCCACTACTAGGTATATACTCAACAGAAATGCATACATATAGACTCTAAAAGACATGGACAATGTGCAGAAAAGAGTTAACATGACAGGTCAGAGAATGCTTTCCTTAGAAAGGCCTGCTTGCAAAGTTGGCCCATGGCTGGCATCTGAAGACTTGGATTTCAGGAAGGTTTCCACCATCCCCTAACTAATAAGGACAGTTTGCTCTGTCTAAATTGAGCAAACAGCATGGCTTGTGCTGAATATCTGATTTCCTTCTGAGAGTCTAGAGTTTTGGTGCAGGCCAGGCAGAGGGTGCTCACATGACCAGCACTTAATAAAAATATTGGGTACTAAGTCTCTACTGCTGGTAGGCAACACTTCACACGTGTTGTCACAGTTTGATGCTGGAAGAATGAAACATGTGCTGTGTGACTCTACTGGGACAGGATCTTGGAAGCTTGTTCCTGGTTTCCTTTAGACTTTGCCCCATGCATGTTTTTTTTTCCTTTACTGATTTTGCTTTACATCCTTTTGCTATAATATTAGCGACAAGTGTGACTGTTTGCTGAGTCCCATGAGTTCTCCCATGATTCACCTCATCACCAAACCTGGGATGGTCTTCAGGACTCCCAACACACTGGTGATAGTGTTGGGATTGTCTAGAGTGACCTTAACTCACTTAAATATGGCAAAAGCATTGTTTGAGAAAAGGATGGTAGAGGATGACAAACCTGTGGTACCTGGGTGTCTATGGAGTTATCCATGGTATGAAAAAGCAACTGAGCTGCTGTCTGTTGTAAGAGGTAAAAGTTACCTATGGAATTTGAAAATGTTAGATACAACTCCAAGAGAGTTGGCTCGAAGGATCCTCTGGCTACTTTTGGCCACAATGGCTAAAGTGAGGGGGGAAAGGTGCAGCCTGGGTGATGCCTTTGGTTTTTCTTTTCTCCTCCAGGCTGGAGGAGAAAGGGTCCAAACATTCCCAAAGGTGAACTTTGAATGGGCCAAAATGTTGAAAAGTTTGTGTTCCTTTTGTTCAAGTGGGAGGGGAAAAAAAGGTTAAATCACTTCCCAGTGCTAGAGCAAAGTTTTATTTTAAAAAATCAGAGGGAGAAAAACACTCTAGCCACTGCTGCCATAGCCCTCTAGCCCCACTCCCACATTACAGCTGGGATCTCCCTGCAACTATAACATTAAGCTTGTAAATGCTGGATTTCCCACTCAAGGTTTGAGTAAACTTTCAATTAGGGGAAAAGGAGGAACTTTTAAAAATGGCTTTGCGCAGCCTCCCCGCCCCTCTCGCAAAGCTCAACCCGATCCCCCCAGCTTGCCTGCCCGCCATGGCCGACAAGGAAGCAGCCTTTGATGACGCAGTAGAAGAACGTGTGATCAATGAAGAATACAAAATATGGAAAAAGAACACTCCTTTTCTTTATGATTTGGTGATGACCCATGCTCTGGAGTGGCCCAGCCTAACTGCACAGTGGCTTCCAGATGTAACCAGACCAGAAGGGAAAGATTTCAGTATTCATCGACTTGTCCTGGGGACACACACGTCAGATGAACAAAACCACCTTGTGATAGCCAGTGTGCAGCTCCCTAATGATGATGCTCAGTTTGATGCTTCACACTACGACAGTGAAAAAGGAGAATTTGGAGGTTTTGGCTCGGTTAGTGGAAAAATTGAAATAGAAATCAAGATCAACCATGAAGGAGAAGTAAACAGGGCACGCTATATGCCCCAGAACCCTTGCATCATTGCCACAAAGACTCCATCCAGTGATGTTCTTGTTTTTGACTATACGAAACATCCTTCTAAACCAGACCCTTCTGGAGAGTGCAACCCAGACTTGTGTCTCCGTGGACATCAGAAGGAAGGCTACGGGCTTTCTTGGAACCCAAATCTCAGTGGGCACTTACTTAGTGCTTCAGATGACCATACTATCTGCCTATGGGACATCAGTGCTGTTCCAAAGGAAGGAAAAGTTGTGGATGCGAAGACCATCTTTACAGGGCATACAGCAGTAGTAGAAGACGTCTCCTGGCATCTGCTCCATGAGTCTCTGTTTGGGTCAGTTGCTGATGATCAGAAACTTATGATCTGGGATACTCGTGCAAACAATACTTCCAAACCAAGCCACTCAGTTGATGCTCACACTGCTGAAGTGAACTGCCTTTCTTTCAATCCTTATAGTGAGTTCATTCTTGCCACAGGATCAGCTGACAAGACTGTTGCCTTGTGGGATCTGAGAAATCTGAAACTTAAGTTGCATTCCTTTGAATCACATAAGGATGAAATATTCCAGGTTCAGTGGTCGCCTCACAATGAGACTATTTTGGCTTCCAGTGGTACTGATCGCAGACTGAATGTCTGGGATTTAAGTAAAATTGGAGAGGAACAATCCCCGGAAGATGCAGAAGATGGGCCACCAGAGTTGTTGTTTATTCATGGTGGTCACACTGCCAAGATATCTGATTTCTCCTGGAATCCCAATGAACCTTGGGTGATTTGTTCTGTATCAGAAGACAATATCATGCAAGTTTGGCAAATGGCAGAGAACATTTATAATGACGAAGACCCTGAAGGAAGCGTGGATCCAGAAGGACAAGGATCCTAGAGAATGTCTGCACTTTTGTGATTTTAGACTCCCCTTTTCTTCCTCTCAACCCTGAGATTGATTTAACACTGGTTTTGAGACACAGACTTTGGTTATCCCTCTATAATAAGTTCTATCAACAATGTTATTAGTCCAAACAGAAGGTGTTTTCTAAATATTAACTGGGGGCTTCTTGATTCAGCAAAGCCACAGACTTATATTTAAATTTTCTTCAGGAATTTTCTAGTAACAGAGGTCTAAAGTAGCCACAAAAAGGGGAATATTGTGTGTGGTTATTTTTCTTCTTACGCTATATCCCCAAGTTTTTCTGACTCATTTAAGTAAATGCTAGAGTGAGTAAGAAATAGAGCCAAGTGAGGTAGGTGTCTGAGCCATGAAGTATAAATACTACAAGATGTCGTCTTTATTCAGGAAATAGGGGAGATTCAAGTCATATAAATTCCTGCTCTAAAATCTTCACACCGAACTTTCCAGGATACACATTTTCTTACATAGACCAATCTCCTCTCAGTTTCTTCAGTTAAGTCAAAACAATGTGTTCCTCTTTCCCCATATATTTTTGCTTGTTAGTGTATTTCTTGAGCTGTTTTCATATTATTTCTTTCCTTTCTGTGAAATGGTTTAAAAAAAAAAAAACTTGGGACCACCAAGTTGTAAAGATGTATGTTTTTACCTGACAGTTATACCACAGGTAGACTGTCCAGTTAAATTGAGAAGAGTGAATCAATAGCTTGTATTTGTTTTTAAAATTAAATTAATCCTGGATAAGAGTTGCTTTTTTTTTTTTTAAGGAGTTAGTCCTTGACCACTAGTTTGATACCATCTCTATTTTGGGTGACCTGTTTCACCAGCAGGCCTGTTACCCTCCATGACTAACTGTGTAAGTGCTTATAATGGAATAAATTGCTTTTCTACATAAAAAAAAATGGCTTTGTATTTTGTGGCTATTGCATCTGGACGTATGATAAACATTGATGTAAAATGTTATATTCTTGTAGTCTCATAAAGCTAGAGGGATCATCTTGATCAGGAAAAGTTGCAAAAAAGAAAAAAGAGCATCACTGGGATACAATTACCTTGCTTTTTGCTGCCAGTGGGCAGATTGGAATCCAAACTCTTTGAGTATTGGAAATAAAACTAGTCTCCATAGCTAATGATTTTTGTTATCATTTTTTAACTCTTGGAGCTTCTGGAAAAAGGAAGACAACATGAAAAGAGAGGCAGTCTTCAGATGAAAATACACTTTTTGAGTTTAGAAAGCAGTTTTTAGTTGCTAATGAGCTTTCGTGAAACCAAACGTCTGACTCTTAAGAAGCTGATGATTTTTTCATCCTGATGTGTGTATTTTTGACTGGGTTAATTTGGACTGTAAGGCACAATAAGAAGAGCTTAGCAAAGTCTTACTTGTTATTTGAACTTGGACCTAGACCACGGTTGACCAGCCCTGCACCATCTCAGCTTTGATGCTCCCTAAGGAAAGCCACTAGCTTTTTTGGCATCCTAAATTCACAGATGCTGATTGCCTGGACCTGACTCTCAGCTGAAACCTGGTAAGGTCTGCTATAGACTGTTCCCACATCAGCACCAGATGTGCTGAACTGAAAGGAGGCACAGACTAAATGAACTCTAAACGAACTACGTGAACTTTAAATGAACTCAGACTTGGATTATTGCAGATTTGGATCACCCCTCTTGTGATCCTAAACTGTGAAACTGCCCCTGGTGCTGGCTGGACCATTTGGGTCAGTTGAGTTGCAGATGCCCACAGGAAAAGTCTTGTTCTCTGATGGGACCATCTGAAATTGATCCTCTCATTGGCTGTATATTTCTGATACAAAAGCTGATTGCATTCCTAACATGTGATTTCTGCAAAAGCTGCAAATTGGAGGAGGGCCTAGCATGAGGAATGTGACCCCCTCCCCCACTCCTGACAGATCAAACTCTTGATCCTTTCTGAGGCTGTGTCACTGCTGTTGATGATTGTGTTTGACTTTCTAGATTAGTTGCAGCTTAAAATAGACTGATAGCCTGACTCTACTTACTTGCCCTTCCTCCTGATACATAAACCTTAGTAAGGCAGTGTGCTTATTAAACGTAACTGTCCCCATAAAGAGAGTGATCTTTTCTAGGCTGCTCACTGGATAAATGATCAGGATGAAAGGAGTGGGAAGTATGAAAACCCATTTTTTAAATATTTGAAAATTCAGGATTTCATCTTGACCAATTCCTGGACATGATATGTCTTTCTGATTAAGTTGTATAAAAATGTTTGCCTCTGAAAATGCTTTTAAACTTCTTACATACAAGTCTTCTAGACAAAAGGTGTGGATGAGAGGAGAGGATGGTTGTACAACTATAACAGCTAAATGGGTCACACAGATTTTGTAACACTGGAGAAAAAACAAAACACCTGGGGAGGCATGAGTGAAGGGTGAGGACATTAATGATCTTTGATTTTTAGGACTGCTTCTGGAAGCTTTCCCCTCCTCCCTAATAAAAGCACGTGTTGTCTTCCCTGCTGCTGAGAGTACTTTGAATTCAAACTGACTGCTGAGCCTAAGGTCAGATCTGACAGAGCTGACTCTGAGACAGCAGGTGGTGACCCCAGCTCCTCCACCTTCCACTCAGCACCTCCACATGTCGTCTACACTTGGAAGGCAGATGAACTGGTGCTATGAACAAACAAAATTGTTTGGATCCAGCTGCCTTCAGGAAACACTCTCTTTGAAACCAAGTTCTGAACTGAATTTTTTGGACTGGATTGGAAACCCTAGGGTGGGAGGCCTCATGGTGGGAGGTCAGCCACATTAGGGATTCTGTTAGCCTAAACTGCCTAATTAATGTATGTCCTGCTTGGGATGCCCTAACAATTGTAAACTTTTTTTTGACCAACGTACTGCATGTGCCCTCTGGAACTGTACTTGTCAGTGAGCCTTGACTATCATGGCACTGCCTCAGCCCTGGAAGGCATTCAGGTCAGCTTCAGTTTACTGAACAGGCTTGTGCTGTGCCTGGATTGATGCCTCAAGCCAGGTTAAAAAATAAAGGGTTAATTATGGAAGCTTAAGGAGGAAGCCACCTGGTTTTGGAAGATACATGTTTATGATAATGGATTTCTTTTATCTGGCTCAATCTAAGACCCCTGAGGACAATACTGCAGGTTGGTCTCACTCTACTGTGTAGGGTCCTACTGACAAAGTCACCTTGGCCAAGAGCCAAGGGGGTGGGCTGTACAAAGAGTTCACATGGCAGGCCTGAGAATGTATCCTTAGAAAGGCCTGCTTGCAAGATTGGCCCTTGGCTGGCATCTGGGGACTTGGATTTTGAGAGGGTTTCACCATCCTCTGAATGATAAGGGTGGTTTACTGTGTCTAAACTGTGCAAACAGTATGGCTTATGCTGAACACCTGCTTTTCTTCTGAGAGTCTGGGGTTTTGGTGCATGCTAGGCAGAGGGTGCCTATGTGACCAGCGCCTATTAAAAACAAACACTGGGCACTGAGTCTCTAATGAGCTTCCTTGGTAGACATTTCATACATATTGTCACAATTTGATGCTGGAGGAATTAAGCATGTGCTGTGCGACTCCACTGGGAAGAGGAGTCTTGGAAGCATGTGCCTGGTTTCCTCTGGACTTTGCACCATGCACCATTCTTCTTTGCTGATTTTGCTTTGTATACTTTTGCTGTAATAAACCTTAGCCATTAGTATAGCTCTATGTTGAGTCCTGTGAATCCTAGCGAATCACCAAACCTGGAGGTGATCTTTGGGACCTCCCAAACAACAAGAATGTTAATAGGAGCTTTATTTATAATAACAAAAAATTGGAGGAAAAATTCAAATGTCTGTCAACAAGTGGATGGATAAATAATTATACATTCATACACTGGAATATTATACAGCAATGAAAATGAATGAACTAATTCTATGTACAATAATATGGATCAATCTCATAGATATAATGTTGAGTGAAAGAAACCAGATACAAAAAAGTAGATACTGTATGATTCTATTAATATAAAGCTCAAAAATGGACAAATCATACTTACTTATGATGGTGGAAGTTTGAATGGTGGTTAACTTTGGGGCCTGTGGGACGTTAATACCTGGGAAGGGGCACAAAGGAGACTTCTGCAGTGCTGATGATGTTCCATATTTTGATTTAGGTTATGTGTTTGCTATGTAAAAATTCATCAAATTTTACATTTAAGATTCATGTACTTTATGTATATTATACTATAAGCAATTTTTTTAAAAACCTAGCATCCATTGATGGATGAAAAGATAAACAAAATGTGGTATATACATACAATGGAGTAGTATTCAGCCTAAAAAAAGAATAAAATTCTGACACATACTATAAAATGTATGAACCTTGAGACATTATGCTAAGTGGAGTAAGCCAGTCACAAAAGGATAAATATTGTATGACTCTACATATATTAGGTACCTAGAGTAAGCAAATTCATTGAGACAGAAAGAATGGTGATTGCCAGGGATTGGGAGGAGGGGAGCATGCGGAGTTATTGTTTAATGGGTACAGTTTCAGTTTGGGAAGATGAAAATTTTCTGAAGATGGGTGGGAGTAATAGTTGTACAACATTACAAATGTGCTTAATGCCACTGAACAATTTAAAATGGTTAAAATGATAAATTTTATGTATATTTTACCATAATAAAAAAGAAACAAAATGGAGGGAACAGTGGATAAACCTGCTTATGATATCAGTCTCAGGTAAAGCGTGTGTTTTACAGAGTGGACACTGGAATATGGCCAAAGGCACTGACAGCTCTCTGGTTCTGTCCCTAAGATGGAAGCAACACTAAAAATGTGGCATATATGATAAGTATCATACTTAGGATAAAGAAAGGGCAAAAATGAAATCCCCAAGAAAAGTGTGTTCTAGCCCCCCCAAAACAGTAGTACTAATTCTGTCAGTACTGACATGAAAGGATATTTAATATACATTTTTGGGAAAAAGAGTTTGGGAACAATGTGTATAGTGTTATCCTATGTTATAAGAGGAAAAAATGTGTCTGAATAAATGAAATATTTCCTCATTGTAAGAGGCATTGTAAGATGTAATAATTGCCTTTTGAAAGACAGAAAGAAATTCAACTACATTTACCACAGACATCAATTGACAGGTATATTCTAATTTCAGAATGCTAAACTATAAAAAGAAGACATCTTATACTCAGGGAAATAAGGTGGATGTGTGTGAATGTGCACACATGTGTGTATACACATACATACGTATATACACACATAGACGATATTGAGACACATGATGTATATATTCTATTTAAATTTTCATCAAAATTGTGCCTTACATTTGTAGCTGTCTGATAGTTCAAGTCTCCCCCCTTTTCACAGTTTTCAGAGTAGCTCCTCTGCAAAGCAAATTTCACTGTAAGCTTCCACAAAATTTCCTATCAGACATAAGAATATTAAAATAACTTGACTGATTTGGATAAAATGTGTTTTCCCATTGAATAAAATGTTTTAGTACTATGCTGTTGAAGGAGATCAAGATGCACTCTTTTTTCACTTTTCCAGTTTAGTATGCCATCTTTAAACTGATGAATTTTTTTTTAACATCTTTATTAGAGTATAATTGCTTTACAATGGTGTGTTCGTTTCTGCTTTATAACAAAGTGAATCAGTTATACATATACATATGTTTCCATATCTCTTCTCTCTGGCATCTCCCTCCCTCCAACCCTCCCTATGCCACCCATCTAGGTGGTCACAAAGCACCGAGCTGATCTCCCTGTGCTATGTGGCTGCTTCCAACTAGCTATCTATTTTACGTTTGGTAGTGTATATATGTCCATGACACTCTCTCACCCTGTCACATCTCACCCCTCCCCCTCCCCATATCCTCAAGTCCATTCTCTAGTAGGTCTGTGTCTTTATTCCCGTCTTGCCACTAGGTTCTTCATGGCCTTTTTTTTTTTTTCATTAGATTCCATATATATGTGTTAGCATACTGTATTTGTTTTTCTCTTTCTGACTTACTTCACTCTGTATGACAGACTCTAGGTCCATCCACCTCACTACAAATAACTCAATTTCGTTTCTTCTTATGGCTGAGTAATATTTCATTGTATATATGTGCCACATCTTCTTTATCCATTCATCTGTTGATGGACACTTAGGTTGCTTCTATGTCCTGGCTATTGTAAATAGAGCTGCAATGAATATTTTGATACATGACTCTTTTTGAAATATGGTTTTCTCAGGGTATATGCCCAGTAGTGGGATTGCTGGGTCGTATGGTAGTTCTATTTTTAGTCTTTTAAGGAACCTCCATACTGTTCTCCATAGTGGCGGTATCAATGTACATTCCCACCAACAGTGCAAGAGTGTTCCCTTTTCTCCACAACCTCTCCAGCATTTATTGTTTGTAGATTTTTTGATGATGGCCATTCTGACCGGTGTGAGATGGTATCTCATTGTAGTTTGATTTCCATTTCTCTAATGATTAATGCTGATCAGCATCCTTTCATATGTTTGTTGGCAATCTGTATATCTTCTTTGGAGAAATGTCTATTTAGGTCTTCTGCCCATTTTTGGATTGGGTTGTTTGTTTTTTTGATATTGAGCTGCATGAGCTGCTTGTAAATTTTGGAGATTAATCCTTTGTCAGTTCTTCATTTGCAAGTATTTTCTCCCATTCTGAGGGTTGTCTTTTCGTCTTGTTTATAGTTTCCTTTGCTGTGCAAAGGCTTTTAAGCTTCATTAGGTCCCATTTGTTTATTTTTGTTTTTATTTCCATTTCTCTAGAAGCTGGGTCAAAAAGGATCTTGCTGTGATATATGTCATAGAGAGTTCTGCCTATGTTTTCCTCTAAGAGTTTGATAGTGTCTGGCTTTACATTTAGGTCTTTAATCCATTTTGAGTTTATTTTTGTGTATGGTGTTAGGGAGTGTTCTAATTTCATTCTTTTACATGTAGCTGTCAAGGTTTCCCAGCACAACTTATTGAAGAGACTGTCTTTTCTCCATTGTGTATTCTGGCCCCCTATATCAAAAAATAAGGTGATCGTATATGCGTGGGTTTATCGCTGGGCTTTCTATCCTGTTCCATTGATCTATATTTCTGTTTTTGTGCCAGTACCATACTGTCTTGATTACTGTAGCTTTGGAGTATAGTCTGAAATCAGGGAGCCTGATTCCTCCAGCTCCATTTTTCATTCTCAAGATTGCTTTTGTTATTCGGGGTCTTTTGTGTTTCCATACAAATTGTGAAATTTTTTGTTCTAGTTCTGTGAAAAATGCCAGTGGTAGTTTGATAGGGATTGCATTGAATCTGTAGATTGCTTTGGGTAGTAGAGTCATTTTCACAATGTTGATTCTTCTAATCCAAGAACACGGTATATCTCTCCATCTATTTGTATCATCTTTAATTTCTTTCATCAGTGTCTTATAGTTTTCTGCATACAGGTCTTTTGTCTCCTTAGGTAGGTTTATTCCTAGGTATTTTATTCTCTTAGTTGCAATGGTAAATGAGACTGTTTCCTTAATTTCACTTTCAGATGTTTCATCATTAGTATATAGGAATGCAAGAGATTTCTGTGCATTAATTTTGTATCCTGCTACTTTACCAAATTCATTGATTAGTTCTAGCAGTTTTTTGGTAGCATCTTTAGGATTCTCTATGTATAGTATCATGTCATCTGCAAACAGTGACAGTTTTACTTCTTCTTTTCCAATTTGGATTCCTTTTATTTCTTTTTCTTCTCTGATTGCTGTGGCTAAAACTTCCAAAACTATGTTGAATAATAGTGGTGAGAGTGTGCATCCTTGTCTTGTTCCTGATCTTAGTGGAAATGGTTTTAGTTTTTCACCACTGAGGACGATCTTGGCTGTGGGTTTGTCACATATGGCCTTTATTATGTTGAGGGAAGTTCCCTCTATGCCTGCTTTCTGGAGGGTTTTTATCATAAATGGGTGTTGAATTTTGTCGAAAGCTTTTTCTGCATCTATTGAGATGATCATATGGTTTTTCTCCTTCAGTTTGTTAATATGGTGTATCACATTGATTGATTTGTGTATGTTGAAGAATCCTTGCATTCCTGGGATAAACCCCACTTGATCATGCTGTATGATCCTTTTGATGTGCTGTTGGATTCTGTTTGCTAGTATTTTGTTGAGGATTTTTGCATCTATGTTCATCAGCAATACTGGCCTGTAGTTTTCTTTCTTTGTGACATCTTTGTCTGGTTTTGGTATCAGGGTAATGGTGGCCTCATAGAATGAGTTTGGGAGTGTTCCTCCCTCTGCTATATTTTGGAAGAGTTTGAGAAGGACAGGTGGTAGCTCTTCTCTAAATGTTTCATAGAATTTGCCTGTGAATCCATCTGGTCCTGGGCTTTTGTTTGTTGGAAGATTTTTTTTTAATTTATTTATTTATTTTTGGCTGTGTTGGGTGTTCGTTTCTGTGCGAGGGCCCTCTCTAGTTGCGGCAAGTGGGGGCCACTCTTCATCACGGTGCACAGGCCTCTCACCATCGCGGCCTCTCTTGTTGCGGAGCACAAGCTCCAGACACGCAGGCTCAGTAATTGTGGCTCACGGGCCTAGTTGCTCCGCGGCATGAGGGATCTTCCCAGACCAGGGCTCGAACCCATGTCCCCTGCATTGGCAGGCAGACTCTCAACCACTGCGCCACCAGGGAAGCCCCTGTTGGAAGATTTTTAATCACAGTTTCAATTTCACTCTTGTGATTGGACTGTTCATATTTTCTATTTCTTCCTGGTTCAGTCTCGGAAGCGTGTGTATTTCTAGGAATTTGTCCATTTTTTCCAGGTTGTCCATTTTATTGGCATAGAGTTGCTTGTAGTAATCTCTCATTATCCCTTGTATTTCTGCAGTGTCAGTTGTTACTTCTCCTTTTGCATTTCTAATTCTATTGATTTGAGTCTTTTCCCTTTTTTTCTTGATGAGTCTGGCTAGTGGTTTATCAATTTTGTTTATCTTCTCAAAGAACCAGCTTTTAGTTTTACTGATCTTTGCTATCGTTTCCTTCATTTCTTTTATATTTATTTCTGATCTGATCTTTATGATTTCTTTCCTTCTGCTAACTTTGGGTTATTTTTGTTCTTCTTTCTCTAATTGCTTTAGGTGTAAGATTAGGTTGTTTTTTTGAGATGTTTCTTGTTTTTTAAGGTAGGATTGTATTGCTATAAACTTCCCTCTTAGAACTGCTTTTGCTGCATCCCAAAGGTTTTC
The DNA here is from genome assembly GCF_009873245.2 of Balaenoptera musculus. NCBI lineage: Eukaryota > Metazoa > Chordata > Mammalia > Artiodactyla > Balaenopteridae > Balaenoptera > Balaenoptera musculus. The sequence continues at coordinate 59,136,225 of NC_045806.1, read as the reverse complement.
GTTTGTGTTTTCATTGTCACTTGTTTCTAGGTATTTTTGATTTCCTCTTTGATTTCGTCAGTGATCTCTTGGTTATTAAGTAGTGTATTGTTTAGCCTCCATTTGTTTGTATTTCTTACAGATGTTTTCCTGTAATTGATATCTAGTCTCATAGCGTTGTGGTCGGAAAAGATACTTGATACGATTTCAATTTTCTTAAACTTACCAAGGCTTGATTTGTGACCCAAGATATGATCTCTCCTGGAGAATGTTCCATGAGCACTTGAGAAGAATGTGTATTCCTTTTTTTTTTGGATGGAATGTTCTGTAAATTTCAATTAAGTCCATCTTGTTTAATGTATCATTTAAAGCTTGTGTTTCCTTATTTATTTTCATTTTGGATGATCTGTCCATTGGTGAAAGTGGGGTGTTCAAGTCCCCTACTATGATTGTGTTGCTGTCGATTTCCCCTTTTATGGCTGTTAGTATTTGCCTTATGTATTGTGGTGCTCCTCTGTTGGGTGCATAAATATTTACAATTGTTATATCTTCTTCTTGGATTGATCCCTTGACCATTATGTAGTGTTCTTCTTTGTCTCTTGTAATAGTCTTGGTTTTAAAGTCTATTTTGTCTGATATGAGAATTGCTACTCCAGCTTTCTTTTGATTTCCATTTGCATGGAATATGTTTTTCCATCCCCTCACTTTCAGTCTGTATGTGTCCCTACGTCTGAATTGGGTCTCTTGTACACAGCATTTATACAGGTCTTGTTTTTATATCCATTCACCCAGTCTGTGTCTTTTGGTTGGATCATTTAATCTATTTACATTTAAGGTAATTATCGATATGTATGTTCCTATTACCATTTTCTTAATTATTTTGGGTTTATGGTTGTAGGTCTTTTCCTTCTCTTGTGTTTCCTGCCTAGAGAAGTTCCTTTAGCATTTGTTGTAAAGCTGGTTTGTTGGTGCTGAATTCTCTTAGCTTTGCTTGTCTGTAAAGCTTTTAATTTCTCCGTCAAATCTGAATGAGATCCTTGCTGGGTAGAGTAATCTTGGTCGTAGATTTTTCTCTTTCATCACTTTAAATATGTCCTGCCACTCCCTTCTGGCTTGCAGAGTTTCTGCTGAAAGATCAGCTGTTAACCTTATGGGGATTCCCTTATGTGTTACTTGTTGTTTTTCCCTTGCTGCTTTTAATATTTTTTCTTTGTATTTAATTTTTGATACTTTGATTAATATGTGTCTTGGCGTGTTTCTCCTTGGATTTATCCTCTATGGGACTCTCTGTGCTTCCTGGACTTGATTAACTATTTCGTTTCCCATATTAGGGAAATTTTCAAATATAATCTCTTCAAATATTTTCTCAGACTCTTTTTCTTCTTCTGGGACCCTATAATTCGAATGTTGGTGCATTTAATGTTGTCCCAGAGTTCTCTGAGACTGTCCTCAATTCTTTTCATTCTTTTTCCTTTATTTTGCTCTGCATTAGTTATTTCCGCTATTTTATCTTCCAGGTCACTTATCCGTTCCTCCGCCTCAGTTATTCTGCTATTGATCCCTTCTAGAGAATTTTTAATTTCATTTATTGTGTTGTTCATCTGTTTGTTTGCTCTTTAGTTCTTCTAGGTCCTAGTTAAACATTTCCTGTATTTATTCTATTTCCAAGATTTTGGATCCTCTTTACTATCATTATTCTGAATTCTTTTTCAGGTAGACTGCCTATTTCCTCTTCATTTGTTAGGTCTGGTGGGTTTTTGCCTTGCTCCTTCATCTGCTGTGTGTTTTTCTGTCTTCTCATTTTGCTTAACTTACTGTGTTTGGGGTCTCCTTTTCTCAGGCTGCAGGTTCGTAGTTCCTGTTTTTGGTGTCTGTCCCCAGTGGCTAAGGTTGTTTCAGTGGGTTGTGTAGGCTTCCTGGTGGAGGGGACTAGTGCCTGTGTTCTGGTGGATGAGGCTGGATCTTGTCTTTCTGGTGGGCAGGTCCACATCTGGTGGTGTGTTTTGGGGTGTCTGTGTCCTTATTATGATTTTAGGCAGCCTGTCTGCTAATGGATGGGGTTGTGTTCCTGTCTTGCTAGTTGTTTGGCATGGGGTGTCCAGCACTGTAGCTTGCTGGTCATTGGGTGAAGCTGGTTCTTGGCGTTGAGATGGAGGTCTCTGGGAGATTTTCGCCGTTTGATATTACATGGAGCTGGGAGGTCTCTTGTGGACCAGTGTCCTGAACTTGGCTCTCCCACCTCAGAGGCAGAGCCCTGACACCTGGCTGGAGCACCAAGAGGCTTTCATCCACATGGCTCAGAATAAAAGGGAGGAAAAATAGAAAGAAAGAAAGAAGATAAAATAAAATAAAGTTATTAAAACAAAAAATAATTAAGAAAAAAAATTTTTAATTAATAATAAAAAAAAGAAACGGACAGACAGAACTGTAGGACAAATGGTAATAGTTAAGCTATAAAGACAAAACCACACACAGAAGCATACACTTACACACTCACAAAAAGAGAAAAAGGGAAAAATAAATATATATCTTTGCTCCCAAAGTCCACCTCCTCAGTTTGGGATGATTCATTGTCTATTCAGCTATTCCTCAGATGCAGGGTACATCAAGTTGATTGTGGAGATATAATCCTCTGCTCCTGAGGCTGCTGGGAGAAATTTCCCTTTCTCTTCTTTGTTCGCACAGCTCCCGGGGTTCAGCTTTGGATTTGGACCTGCCTTTGTGTGTATGTCTCCTGAGGGCATCTGTTCTTCGCTCAGACAGGATGGGGTTAAAGGAGCAGCTGACTTGGGGGCTCTGGCTCACTCAGGCAGGGGTGAGGGAGGGGTACGGATGCGGGGCGAGCCAGCGGCGGCACAGGCCGGCGTGACATTGCAATAGCCTGAGGCGCGCCGTGTGTTCTCCCGGGGAAGTTTTCCCTGGGTCATGGGACCCTGGCTGTGGCAGGCTGCACAGGCTTCCGGGAAGGGAGGTGTGGATAGTGACCTGTGCTTGCACACAGGCTTCTTGGTGGCTGCAGCAGCAACCTTAACGTCTCATGCCTGTCTCTGTGGTCCGCGCTGATAGCCGCGGCTCGCGCCCCTCTCTGGAGCTCCTTTAAGCGACACTCTTAATCCCCTCTCCTCACGCACCAGGAAGCAGAGAGGCAAGAGAAAGTCTCTTGCCTCTTCGGCAGCTCCAGACCTTTTCCCGGGCTCCCACCCGGCCAGCCGTGGCACAGTAGCCCCTTCAGGCTGTGTTCACGCCACCAACCCCAGTCCTCTCCCTGCAATACGACCGAAGCCCGAGCCTCAGCTCCCAGCCCCGGCGGGTGAGCAGACTAGCCTCTCGGGCTGGTGAGTGCTGCTCGGCACCGATCCTCTGTGCGGGAATCTCTCTGCTTTGCCCTTCGCACCCCTGTTGTTGCGCTCTCCTCCGTGGCCCCGAAGCTCCCCCGCTCTGCCACCTGCAGTCTCCGCCCGTGAAGGGGCTTCCTAGTGTGTGGAAACCTTTCTTCCTTCACAGCTCCCTCCCACTGGTGCGGGCCCCGTCTCTATTCTTTTGCTCTGTTTTTTCTTTTTTCTTTTACCCTACCCAGGTACATGGGGAGTTTCTTGCCTTTTGGGAGGTCTGACGTCTTCTGCCACTGTTCTGTAGGAGCTGTTCCACATGTAGATGTATTTCTGATGTATTTGTGGAGACGAAGGGGATCTCCACGTCTTACTCTTCTGCCATCTTGAAGCTCCTCTAAACTGATGAGGTTTTTGTTCAGCTTTGTTGAGGCGTAGTTTACCCTGAAAAGTTTGATAATCAGAATAGCTTTTGCACTTTTCATGGGCTTTAAGGAAATTCTGTGAATTTCCTTATGAATATTGATAATAACATTCTATCATTCATAGAACTATTAATTTTTATATGCATGTAGATGATTTAGCTTCTTTATAAGAGCATACGTTTCTTTAAGGACAGAGATAACTGCCTAGTCTTTCTCTTGGAAAGCCCCACAGTGCTTAGTATGGCCCTGTATATAACATGGACACTAATTTTGAGACACAGAGCTTAGTTTGTTCAATGAGGAAGTGTAAACTATTACAAAAATGTTTGCTGATAGGATTTGTGCACTAACAATACCTTGACCATTTCTTAATTCTATATCAGGATGCAACAGCAGAATGAAACTCAGTGGAAGACCCTACAGACACATGGGAGTCCTTGGAACTTCAAAACTCTATGACATTCGGAAAACGATCTTTACCTTCACTCCACAGGTGGGTGGACTGAGCTTTAATGTGCATTGAGATGAATGGAAATAAAAGAGAAACACTATAGAAATAAAGCATTTAGTGGAGTTGGGACAAGTATCAGATTTTCATGGGACCTTGTATATATTAAGTTGCTCAATAAATAAAGTTGGCCAAAAAGTTCGTTCGGGTTTTTCCATAAGATGTTATGGAAAAACCCGAACGAACTTTTTGACCAGCCCAATCTTTGTTGGGTTGGACTGAATTGCTCTTGAAGCACAGAGCTATGCCAAGTGACTGTGGCTACCAAGAGTAGTCCTGGGTGTTGCAGAAACAGTGATTAAAGATTTTATGTATGTTGGAGTACTTTTAAAAGTACTCTTTATTAAAGATTTAAAATAATACTGTATCCTTTATAAACAAAATATAGTCTTTTTTATTCAGCTACTGAATTAAGTGTTCTATTTGTTTTGGGGAAGGGCCCTTTTTACATGCCTAGAAACCTCTGATATCCTCTTCTAAACAAAAATGTCAGTAATGTTTTAGCCATGATTATACACTGTTTATTAGCCTGATGTTTATTACCCATATTATAATAGCAAGCCTTATTATATGTGTGTATAGGAGGATAAACTATTTTCTGGAAAGAAAGCTTAAGCTTTCTTTTGTCATCTTACATCTGAAATAGTGCAACTGAGGTATAGATGAAAGAATAATGGACCATAGATTCTATCTCTGATTTTGCCATTTGCTAGTCATATAACTTTGCTAATCTACTCAGTGTCTCTTGGCCTTATATTTTTGTCTATTAAAAAGGAGAAAAGCCCTCACTGGGTTGTTAGAATTAAATAAAATCATGTACTTGAAAACACTTTGTAAACTATAACACACTAAAAAGGTCCAGAACTACTATATGTACCAGTAAGCCACCAGATACTTTGGGAAGAATTAGGCATTAAATTTGCAGGTATTGTTGCCCCTGTGATATCTTATATACCCTTGTGTATATGTGAGCACTTTGAAATATTATTTATAGTTGTGAGAGTAAATTATTCTGAACTGTTATTTTCCTTTTTCTCAGTTTATAGACCAGCAACAATTCTACCTGGCTCTGGACAACAAGATGATAGTGGAAATGCTTAGAACAGACCTCTCCTATCTCTGTAGCCGCTGGAGAATGACAGGCCAGCCCACCATCACCTTCCCCATCTCACACAGCATGCTTGGTAAGGACGTATGAGGCAAAGAACGAATGTATTTTTGAAATAAGTCATGTGGTTAGCCCCTCAAAAATCATAGAGTCACTGGAAAGCTACTTTTTGTCATTTGTTCTTTCAGTAGTTTTTTTAAGCTCTTGTTTTGTGCCAGGCACTTTTCAAAGCACTGGGCATACGTGGGGTGAATAAGGCAGATGAGGTTTCTACTCTCACGGAGCTTATGTTTTAGAATAAATATGTAACAAATAAACCAATACACAAGACTATTTCAGGTGGTTTGAGAGCTATAATTCAAAAGATGTAATAGAATAACTTGTTTGGGGCTACTTCAGATAATTGGTTTCTAGGCCAATTTACAGAAACTTTATTAATACGATTCATTTTAAAGACAGTAATATTATATTCTGCATCTGTCTTACTCCAGTGGAGCATCAAGATTTTATAGGTAAGTTCCCAGACTTCTCTTTGCAAGGCTTGCCTAACTGAAGCAATAAAATCTAGCAGGGAAAAGTAAAAAGCCTTTCAGTTTATCTTGCCTTTATTAGCTGGGCTTCCTGACATTGCTTACTTGAAACTGAGTGAAAGGGTTTATTGTTCTCTCAGTTCCTGGAGGACTAGAGCCAATACTGAAGCACTGCTTCCTTTCTGTATCTCTGCTGTTGCTTCCAAAGGCCTGTTTGTACTACCAAAGTACATAGAATTCCTTTTCATTAGAGAAGAATCCTTTGTCATAAATCATTCAAAGTCCAGACAGACTGTTAGGGATTTTGGTCACATCTCTAAAGTGCTTCAAAAGCACAGGAGTTGAGGAAGTAGGGTAGTCTTTCTTCTTTTTGTCTTTCTTCTTTATTTAAAACAATTAACAAGTGCCCATTTAATAACTACTGTGTTCCCAGAACTGTCTTTAGAAAGTATAAAGTCTAATTGGAGAAACAAAGCTAATTCACAAAATTAATAGAAAACAATTCAAGACAGTATATAAAGAAGTACTAAACCATTAGATTAGTATTTTACAGTGACAGTGATCAAGTTGTCAAAGAAAATTTCTTGACTAGGTGGGACTTATCCAGGCTTTTTGGGATATGTAGTATTCATATGCGAGGAGAGAAGGAGGAAAGGTACTTTAGGTGAGGGAAAAAATACCATGGGTGAAGCCTGGAGGCAGGGATGCCCTTGACTTGTGAGTGGACACTGAAGAGGCCAAGCTGAATAGAGTGGGCCTTTCATGTTGGAGTATAATTATCAACAAAATTGGATTAGTAAAATGGGGTCAGATTATGAAGACCTTGAAAATAAGCAGAGAAATTTAAAACAAATTGTCTCAGAAGTCTGAAGCTATTAAAAGTTTTTGAGCAAGGAGTGATATGATGAAAGTGATATTTAGGGAATATTGATTTAGTGACAGTATACACTGTAGTTAGAAGAATCTGATATCAAGGAAACTAATCCAAGTATGAGGTGATGAGAAGATACACTGGATTGGTGATAGTAAAAATTGAGTGGGAAAGAAGGATACAAGAGTCATTTTAAACACCACCTGCAAGTCAGGTGTTGGCTGACTAGATATGAGATATGAATCAAGATAATACCAACATTTAGAGAGACTAGGTAAATAATGCTGCCATTGATAAAAGCAGAGAAACTATAAAGGAAGATGCCAGTTGTAAAGGGACATGTTGAGTTTGTAGTGACAAAGAGGTTTCAAAATTGAAATGCCTAATAGTTGGGATGAGATATACAGCCATAGCTTGGGAAGAAGAATAAAATTAAGATCTAGATTTAAGTCACAAAGTTTTGATACTTGGTACATGGTCACACAACAAAAAACAGAAGTATCAATAGCAATAATAACTGCAATGTTTATTGAGCATTTTCTCTGTGCCAGGCACTGAGCTAAGTACTTTCAGTGCATTATTTTGACATCTCTACAACAACCCTATTCAGGTAGGTACTATTAATAGCCCCCATTTTATAGATGAAGAAGGTGACTCATTGTATAGTCACAAAGCTAGTAAGCAACAGAATCAGGCCTCAAACCAGGTCTGTCAGTCTCCAAAACCTACATTACTAATAGCTGTGTATTTTTGTCAGGGAAAATTTTGTGCTGGTGAAATGAGAATGAACATATTAGTGATCACATTAAAATGTGAATTAGTTAAATTCTCATATTAAATACAGATTCCTAGGATAGGCAAAAGCAAAATCTAGCTAGATGCTACTTACAAAAGCTATCCCTAAAATAAAATTGTATGGAAAAACAGAAAATAAAGGAAGACATAAAGATATATCATGTAAATGCTAACAAAAAGAAAGCAATGATGGCAATATTAATATCAAAAATAGCAAATAGAATTCAAGGCATAAATCAGTAAATGGGATATAAAGGATATGTTATATTGATAAGAGTTATAGTACATGAAGATGGTGGAACATTTATAAATTTTTATCTACTGAAGAATATCAGTGAAATGCATAAAGCAGATATTTAGGAAAACTTAAGGACAATATGATAAATCCATTGTACAGTCATAGTGGGAAACTATAACATACCTCTATCATAATGTCACAGATCCATTATACAAAATAATTAAAGATATAGAGGATTAACAGACTTGATTTTTGTGTTTATGGGTGTATGTGAAAGTATACCCAGAAAGACAGAATACACAAAGAATGTTTATTTTTTAAAAGTAGAAATAATATAGATGATATTGCCAGACATAGCACATAAAACTAATTAAAACAAAAATAATTTCTTAAAAACCTGACCATGAAGGAATTAAAATTTTTGCAAATAATTCTTTGATTAAAGAGGAAATCAAATTTGAAATTATATAGTCTTTTAAAATGAAAAATGATACCACTACTAATCAAAACTTAAGAGATTTGGCCAAAGTCATATTTAGAAATTTTCATATTCTTGAATATTTTCACTTTTGAAAAAAAAAAGAGTTCTGTTTCCAGACAAAAAGGAATAGACTCACTTCTCCCTATTCTTCCTGCTAAGTACAGCTAAAAACCCTGGACATTACTATAATACAAACATAAGAAGACTCTGAAAGTTGGAAAAAAGAAGGGAGACTGGCTGGGGACTTTGAACCTAAGAAATGACACAACAGTGAATTTCCTGGGTTTTCCTTCTGCCTCATATATCCTGGACTGGGTACTGGAGAAGTTATCATCCCAGAAATACAAATGGGTACAGATTTTAAAAGGTCCAGGAAAGACCTTCTCCCTCTAGCCAAAGGAACAGGAAAGGGACAGCCTAGCCAGACAGAAAATTTCTAGACAATAAATGTGTTCTAATCTACCCAAATACCACAGAAAAAAACTACAGCCCCATTCCCATCCCTATCAGCGAGGCTGAGTGGGGAACCTAGACTACTGCCTTCACACAGTTGTGAAGAGGTGCCGCCTCCCTCCTTAGGGATAGTGTCTGAGAAGAACTAGTGGGGAGCTTAGACTTTCATCCTTACTGAACAGTAGAGGAACTCCTTCCACACCCACCTAGCAGTAACAAGGCAGTGCTCCCTTCCCTGCTGCACAATATCAGAGGAGACTTGCTGAATCAGAAGATTCAATAAGATCCACAGTCTTGTAAGATGATACCCCAAATTTCCAGAATACAATACAAAATCACTCATACCAATGCCCAAGAAAATCTCAACTTCAATGAGAAAAGATGATCAACAGATACCAATACCAGGATGACAAAGATGTTGGAATTACAACAAAGATTTTAAGGCAGTCATCATAAAAATACTTTACCAAGCAATTACAACCACACTTTAAACTTGAAAGTAGGAAGTCTCGGCAAAGAAATTGAAGAGGTGGAGAACCAAATGAAAGTTTTAGAATTGAAAACTATAATAACTGAAATGAAAAACTTACTAGATAGGCTCAGTAGCAGAATGAAGAAAATAGACTGAACTTGAAGATAGAACTGTAGAAGTGAACAAGAGTAAAAACAGACTGAAAAATATGAACAGAGCCTCAGAGACCTATGGGACTAATAATGAAACGTCTAGCATTCATGTTATGAGTCCCAGAAGGAAAGGAAAAAGAATATAGGGCTGAAAAAAGTATTCCAACTAATTATGGCTGAAAAAAATGGCAAAAGGCATAAACCTACTGATTCAAAAAGTTGAGAGAGTCCCAAACAGGAAAAACCCAAAGAAATCCATGCCAAAACATAATGATCAAACTCCTGAAAGTTAAAGAAAAAGAAAAAATCCTGAAAGCAGTAAGAGAATGATACACTGTCTATATGGGAAAACAACTAGAATGACAGCAGATCTCATCAAAAACCCTGGAGAACAGAGGAAAGTGGCATAACATTTTTCAGGTGCTTAAAGAAAAGAATTAATAAACTAAGAATTCTGTATCCAGTTAAAATGTACTTGAAGAATAAAGGGAAAAAAGACATTCTCAGCTGAAGCAAAACTAAATGAATTTGTCTGAAGGAGACCTGCTCTAAAAGAATAGCTTAAAGGAAGTTCTTGAAATAAAAAGGAAATAATGCAAGATGGAATGTTGGAACATCAAGCAAGAAAAACAAAAGTTGAAAGAGTAAGAATACAGGTAAATACAATAGACTTTCTCCACTTCAATTTTCTAAATTATGTTTGACATTTGAAGCAAAAATCATAACACTGTCTGATATGGTTCTCAAAGTATGTAGAGGAGATCTTTAATGAAGTTATATATTGGGGGAGGTAAGGGACTGAAAAGGAAATAAGTTTTTTTTGAAGCATAAACATTGTAAAGCAATTATACTCCAATAAAGATGTAAAGATGTAAAGATGTTCTGGAAGTCCTAGCCACGGCAATTAGAGAAGAAAAAGAAATAAAAGGAATACAGATTGGAAAAGAAGAAGTAAAACTGAAAACTGTCACTGTTTGCAGATGACATGATACTATACATAGAGAATCCTAAAACTGCCACCAGAAAACTGCTAGAGCTAATTAATGAATATGGTAAAGTTGCAGGATACAAAATTAATGCACAGAAATCTCTTGCATTCCTATACACTAATGATGAAAAATCTGAAAGAGAAATTAAGGAAACACTCCCATTTACCATTGCAACAAAAAGAATAAAATACCTAGGAATCAACCTACCTAGGGAGACAAAAGACCTGTATGCAGAATACTATAAGACACTGAGGAAAGAAATTAAAGATGATACCAACAGATGGAGAGATATACCATGTTCTTGGATTGGAAGAATCAACATTGTGAAAATGACTATACTACCCAAAGCAATCTACAGATTCAATGCAATCCCTATCAAATTACCAATGGCATTTTTTATGGAGCTAGAACAAATCATCTTAAAATTTGTATGGAGACACAAAAGACCCCGAATAGCCAAAGCAGTCTTGAGGCAAAAAAACGGAGCTGGAGGAATCAGACTCCCTGACTTCAGACTATACTACAAAGCTACAGTAATCAAGACAATATGGTACTGGCACAAAAACAGAAACATAAATCAATGGAACGAGATAGAAAGCCCAGAGATAAGCCCATGCACCTATGGTCAGCTAATCTATGACAAAGGAGGCAAAGATATACAATGGAGAAAAGACAGTCTCTTCAATAAGTGGTGCTGGGAAAACTGGACAGCTACATGTAAAAGAATGAAATTAGAATATTCCCTAACACCATACACAAAAATAAACTCAAAATGGATTCGAGACCTAAATGTAAGACCAGACACTATAAAACTCTTAGAGGAAAACATAGGAAGAACACTCTTTGACCTAAATCACAGCAAGATCTTTTTTGATCCACCTCCTAGAGTAATGGAAATAAAAACAAAAATAAACAAATGGGTCCTAATGAAACTTCAAAGCTTTTGCACAGCAAAGGAAACCATAAACAAGACGAAAAGACAACCCTCAGAATGGGAGAAAATATTTGCAAACGAATCAACGGACAAAGGATTAATCTCCAAAATATATAAACAGCTCATTCAGCTCAATATTAAAGAAACAAACACCCCAATCCAAAAATGGGCAGAAGACCTAAATAGACATTTCTCCAAAGAAGACATACAGACGGCCACGAAGCACATGAAAAGATGCTCAACATCACTAATTATTAGAGAAATGCAAATGAAAACTACAATGAGGTATGACCTCACACCAGTTAGAATGGGCATCATCAGAAAATCTACAAACAACAAATGCTGGAGCGGGTGTGGAGAAAAGGGAACCCTCTTGCACTGTTGGTGGGACTGTAAATTGATACAGCCACTATGGAGAACAATATGGAGGTTCCTTAAAAAACTAAAAATAGAATTACCCTATGACTCAGCAATCCCACTACTGGGCATATACCCAGAGAAAACCGTAATTCAAAAAGACACATGCACCCGAATGTTCATTGCAGCACTATTTACAATAGCCAGGTCATGGAAGCAACCGAAATGCCCATCAACAGACGAATGGATAAAGAAGTTGTGGTACATATATACAATGGAATATTACTCAGCCATAAAAAGGAATGAAATTGAGTCATTTGTTGAGACGTGGATGGATCTAGAGACTGTCATACAGAGTGAAGTAAGTCAGAAAGAGAAAAACAAATATCGTATATTAACGCATGTATGTGGAACCTAGAAAAATGGTACAGATGAGCCGGTTTGCAGGGCAGAAGTTGAGACACAGATGTAGAGAACAGACATATGGACACCAAGGGGGGAAAACTGCGGTGAGCTGGGGATGGTGGTGTGCTGAATTGGGCGATTGGGATTGACATGTATACACTGATGTGTATAAAATTGATGACTAATAAGAACCTGCAGTATAAAAAAACAAATAAAACAACTAATACTAAACTTTCATTGGGTTATTTGTATGGAAATATGTTAATATAAGTGTTTCAGACATTACATGAAATTTCTAAAAATCTTACATGTTCTGGTATAATGTTATAAGTCATAATCCTAGTTATTACTTTAAAATGTATATCTCAGAAATAACTAATTTTCTTGTCAACTGCATTATTATGAACTTTCATCAAATCTTTAACCATGGTCATTTTTAAGTCTTTTGTCATTTACCGACAGTTCTGGGTGTACTCTGATGCTTTTGCAAATATGTTCCTATAAAAGGGTTTCATCTTCAAGGAATTCATGGAAAAGACTCTGACAAGTACAGGTTTCTGGTAACTGACTGTACTGCTGAACTGAATGAATAAGCATTTTCAGAACTCTAATGAAAAACTGATGAACTCATAAAAGTGCTAACAAAAGATCAAGATGAAAAAAAAAATTAATTACATGGGACTGAGTGAACTGATGAGGATGAGTATAATTTTTTGACTTTCTGTTTGAATTAAAAAAAAATCCCACAAGGACTCGGAGGCAAAGAATATACAAATCAATTTTCACTGCAAAGTAAAGGAGCTGTTACAGTGGAGGATTACTGGACTGAATGTCAATATTATGACATAGTATGAGTGTGTTTCATGTTTGGTAATTGCAATCATTGTTGCTTTTGTTGTGGTCATCCATGTACAATGCTTGGTGTCAGTCTATTTATCTCTTGTAAAAATAAAATACAGTGTGTGTGTGTGAAAAAAAATAAAATAAAAAAATAAAAATAAAAAAGGAAATAAGGTTTTTACACATCACTTTAAACTCGTGAAATGTTGGCACTAATAGACAGTGATATATGTATAATGCATGTTTGTATATATTATGTAATACCTAGGGTAACCACTAAGAAGTCTATACAAGGAGATAAAGTAAAAAAAACTATAAATAAAATGGAATTCTTGTGTTTTAGAAAGTAGGAATTAAAAATAGAAGAACAGAGGAACAAACAGAAAACAATAAGTAAAATGGCAGACTCATTCCTAATATATCAATAATTACATTAACTGTAAATAGCCTAAATACACCAATTAAAGACTGAGATTGGCAGAGTAGATTTAAAAATGACCCACATATATGCTGTCTCCATGAGATTCACTTCATATGTAACAATATAGATAGACTAGAATAAAATAATGGAAAAAATATGCCATGTAAAATTAATTTTAAAAATCAGAAGTGGCCATATTAAGATCTGGTAAAATAGACTTCATAATAAAGAGAAAAAATATAGATAATAAAAATAATGTTAAGAATGAGGAAGGGGATATAGCTACAGAAATGGAGGAGTCTAAAACTAACACACCATTGTAAAGCAATTATACTCCAATAAAGATGTTAAAAAAAAACAAGAAATGGAGGAGTCTTTACAAATTATAAAAGAATACCAAATACAATTTTATAAATCTAGATAAAATTGACAAATTTCTAGAAAAGTAAATAATATAAGAATAAGCTTAAGAAATAGAGACACGGATATAGAGAACAAACTTATGGATACCAAGGGGGAACAAGGGGGTGGGATGAATTGGGAGATTGAGATTGACATATATACACTACTATGTATAAAATAGATAACTAATGAGAACCTACTGTATAGCACAGGGAAACTACTCAGTGCTCTGTGGTGACCTAAATGGGAAGGAAATCTGACAAAGAGAGGGTATACGTATACGTATAACTGATCCATTTTGCTGTACAGCAGAAACTAACACAACATTGCAAAGCAACTATACCCCAATAAAAATTAATTTAAAAAAGAATAAGCTTAATAAGAAATATGCATAAAACTATGTAAAAAATTATAAAGCTAATAAAAAACATAAAAGAAGATTTTAATTACTAGAGAGACATACCATGTTGCTAGATGGAAGTAGTTAATATTGAGAAGATGTTCATTCTTATTAAATTAATCTATCAATTCAGTGAATTCCAAATCAAAATAAAGACAAATTTTTATGAACAAGCTGAATCTAAATTGCATATGGAAGAGAAAATGTACCAGAATAACCAGATTTTTTAAAAACTAAAAACAAGAAAAGATAGATCCATTGGAATTACAATAATGATAAAGACAGCAATACAAATAGCAGCAAAAGAATATAAATAAATACATTTGGGAAAATCATTCATTTAGGCCTGCTACTTTACATTTTATACAAAATTAAATTCTAAATAGATTAAACAGCTAAGCAACAAGAAAAACTATAAAAGAGAAGAAAGTATGGGAGAATGTTTTTGTGATCTTGGGCTGAAGGAAGCTGTACTTTGCAGGACGCAGAAAGGAAAACTTGACAGATTTTATAACATGAAAATCTAAATTAATCTTTGTTTCTAAATAAATATTTTATACAAAAATGAAGTGTGGTTGAGGCTGAAAGACAAATAATAAAGTAGATAAAATATTTGCCATACATATGATAGAGAAAAGGGTAATAGTCACAAAACATAAAGAGGCCTTGAAAGTCAATTGAAAAAAAAAAAAGATTATTTATTAAAAACATGGGAAAAGAGCTTTCCAACCCAAACCAGAATGGCTCCTGCAAAGAAGGGTGGCGAGAAGAAGGGCCAGTCCACCATCAACGAGGTGGTGACCAGAGAACACACTATCATCATTCACCAGCGCATCCATGGAGTGGGTTTCAAGAAGCATGCCCCTCGGGCACTCAAAGAAATCTGGAAATTTGCCATGAAGGAGGTGGGAACTCCAGATGTACACATTGACACTGAGCTCAACAAAGCTGTCTGGGCCAAAGGAATAAGGAATATCCCATACGGTGTCCATGTGTGGTTGTCCAGAAAACGTAATGAAGATGAAGATTCACCAAACAAGCTCTATACGTTGGTTACCTATGTACCTGTCACCACTTTCAAAAATCTGCAGACGGTTAATGTGGATGAGAACTAACGGCTGATTGTCAAAGTTTTCGAACCACCAAAAAAAAAAAAAAATGGGAAAAGAACATGAACAGGCAATTCATAAAAGAAATACAAATAGCCAGTCTATACATGAAAACATGCTCAATCTTACTAGTACTAAAATTAAAACAATGTATTTTTTTCATGTATCAGATAAAGATTAAAAAGATTATTAACACCATTGTTGTTAAAGATGTGGGGAAACAATCACTTTCTATACTGATGGTAGACATAGTGGCACAACTTTTTTAGTGTGCAGTTTGGCAGTCTATAAAGTTTTTAGTAAGTGTTCCCTTTGTTCTGACAGTTCTACTTGTAAGAATTTATCCTAAGGAAATAATAGAAAAATTACATCACAGTGTTGCTTATAATACAACAGTCTAAATATCTGTTATGGAATCATTTTTACCTTTTGCAAAGAATTAGTTAGAAAAAGTGGATCACAAAAGAGTATGTGTAGTATGATCCCCTTCACATAAAGTTGGATAATTGTTAGCCTTCTAAATATTTTTTATGCCTACCCACATACACACACGTAAACCAAAGCTCATTGGATGAGATAATGTATAAAATGTTCAGCACAGTACTCGGCACATAACATTCAACATATGGTTGCTGTTGTTATTATTGTCAGCATTCAGTAATCATTCTGTGTTCTGCAATCAGGCAATGTGCTAAGTACTTACAATAAATAAGATACTGTCTGTGAGGAACTCTCCTCTCTTGGTCATCATCCCTTACCATTTCCCATTCTGCAGCATCATTGGCTCTCAGATGAAGTGTTGAAATACAGGGTGGTCAACGAGGACTGTCTCATTTGTACCATCACCACCAGAAAGTTGGTTTAAAATAATTGAAAGATTCCCCTTATTTCAAAGTTAAAACCACAAAGATTGTTTTAAAATTCTCTTCATTTTAAGATGAAGGTGGAACCAGCTTGAATTCAAGTATCCTGGCAGCACTCCGAAAAATGCAGGATGGCTATTTTGGTGGGGCAAGGTAAGTGACCTGTATGCACTCAGTAGTGAAATGAAGTGAAATTTGCATGCTGGGTATAGTAATGGTAGACTTGTGATGCCTTTCTCTGTATCTTTAGCAACATATACCCATCCTATTCCAGGAGCTGGTGTTTGATAGATTGAATCAAGGAATTTAATGTTAAAGAGAACGGTTGGAATTTTTCCCCACCCTGTTCTTTGCCTACACCCCATAAATTCAGTGGATCAGGAAACTTACCCTGGAAGGAAGGAAGAATGGAAGGAAGGGAGGGAAGGAGGGAGGAAAGTAGGTTACTGGACTATTCAATTCTCACTGCTTTTCTTTTTTCCCTAAGTTTTTATTTTGAAAACTTTCAAGTAGACCCAAATATGCAAGAATCTTATTGAATACCATATACTCTCCCTCAAGACTCACCTGTTAACATCTGTCCCACTTGTGTGTTCTCTCTCTCCCCCCTTCCCTCCCTTCCTTCCTCTCCTCCCTCCCTTCCTCTCCTCCCTCCCTTCCTCTCTTGTTCCCTACCCTTCTCCCTCTCTCACACACACATATGTGCACACGCACACACACACACACACACACACAGGCACACACACTTTTTTCGCTAAAGTGTGTGAGGGTTAGTCAGAGATATCATGACTCTTCAACCCTAAATACTTCAGTTTCTGTCTTCTAAGAAAGAGGGCATTCTCATACATGACTACAATATAATCAGCACACTCAGAAAAGTTAATATTGATATGATACTATTATCTAATACAGAGTCCATATTCAAAATTACCCAGTTGTCTCAATAATGTTTTCCCATAGCTTTTTTCCCACTCCGGCTCCAATGAAAGATCACTCGTTGGCTTTTAGTTATTGTATCTCCTTGATGTCTTTTAATCTAGAGCAATTCCCCAGCTATTTGTTAATATTTCATTACAGTTTTCATTACAGTTTTAAAGAAAGAAGGTCAGTTATTTTGCAGAATGTCTCTCAATTTGTTTAAAATGTTATCTTCTGAGTTACTTTCCCCTGTCTGAGTTTACTCATTGGTGACCTCACAATGGACGTGTCTATTGCTTGCCAGCCCTTCCATGGGGAGAGCGCTTCTCTCCATATTCTTCATAATCCTCCATTCGTGTCTAGATTCCATTATCCTTTCTCCAACAGTCTTTGACCAAATGGCTTTAGCTTCCATTGATCAATCAGTTATTACTAATGGGGTTGTAAAATCATGATTCTGTGTTTCTATCATTCTTTGTACATGTATTAGTTGGAATCCTTCTGTTAAAAATAAAAAAAAGCTCTCCCTTAGCCCCTTTAATTTTGTAGTTTTATTGCCAGCATAGAGTCATAGATTCTTATTTTATATTTATGTCATGATTCATTCCAATTTCAGTGTACATATTATTCAAGATCTGGCTATTGGGAGCCCCCTCAAGTTGACTTCTTTAGAAAATCAGTATTATTGACTTTCCCTTTGGGTTTGGGTTTTGCAATTGGCTTTATAAGTAGGGGAAGATATGGCTTACAATCTACTATAATTCTTAAAATTGTCAGATACCGTTTTTTCTTTTCAAAATGGTCTTTTTGAGTATTTTTTGAAATGATACGACAGATTTGTGGTGATTTATCTTCATTCTGTCCTAGCTTCTCTTGCAGCCAATGGAAGTTTTTGCCAGATATTTGGCAGAGTTAGCAATGTAGTATGTGGCAGTGAAAGAGAGCAAAACTGATCTGCTGGTGGATTGTGAACCCATTAATTGTAGTCTTTATTAACATAGTACCCTAACCTATACTACACTATGTCTAGGAGTGCTGTAAATGTTCACTTTTACAAAATTTGTACTAGTGTATAAACGTTAGTAATCCCCCAACAGAGCATTCTAGGTATCCTTTTTATCACTAAACTGTGTTGTTTTGAAAATGATTTCCTCTGATTTTCTGTTTCCTGTTTACCCTCTTAATTGTCAGGATTCAAACAGGTAAACTGTCAGAGTTTTTGACAACATCTTGCTGCACACATTTGAGCTTTATGGACCCTGGACCTGAGGGTAAATTGTACAGTGAAGATTATGATGCCTATGATAATGAGCTGGAATCTGGTGACTGGATGAATGGCTATGGTTCAACCAGTAATGGTAAGGAGGCTTCATAAATGCACTGGCCTTGCTGGACAAGAATACAAAGTATTGTTGAGCATCCTCCTTAATATTTCTCACTGCCAGCAGTCTCACTTCTATTTAATACACCTAGATTTCTACTTTTGTTTGGCTTCACTTTTCATTCTTCTACTTACCTTTGGTTTCTGGTCTAATATCCCTGTGGTGATTGTGGAGTATAGAGTTGGACTATCCCTTACTAAGGTTAGGGGAGATTTCTCTCCCAGGTACATAAAATGACTCGTACTTTAAAAATGGGAGGAAGCAATGGTGAGTGAGAGATATTTAATCAAGTATGTAGTAGGAAAACTAGACATATACGTACTGCTTTTTGACATTAAAAAGCATAAAAAGTATAAAATTCCATCAGAGTTCTTTTATATAGACTATTATATAATATTCTATAATTTTATATTCTAATATATTCTATATATTCTAATTTTATATAGTTCTTTTATATAGAATATTATAGGGGTACATCAGAATCTCTGGGGAGTTCTGCGTAGTTTGAAAAAGCCGATTTGGTACGCCTATTGCTTTCATATTACACCTAGACAAATAACGCAGAACAAAATCTAATTGGCTTCTAGGAATACAAAGATGATATAGTGAGAAAGCATCATGGGGGCCTGAGAAACACCCTAAAGTGTTAAAATGCTGACCTAGGCAGGGCAAACATTACATTATTTGAATCCCACAGAGAGAAGGGCCGGTGGGAGTGAATTATTGTTCTAGTTATGTAAAACGTGGTTTGCCTGCTTTCACTGTCTGGTTTTCTGACTGTTAGCCTATATCTTAAGGCAGCCAATTTCTTTATCTTAAGAGTGGTGTGTTGGAGAGAAGAAAAATAAATAAATTAGCTTTCCTCAGTGAGCTAGCAAGCATAATCTCATATACAGTAAACCAAAACACTAGCAGTCAGAAGGACTATTTTCTCATTTGGGCTCAGCATTTACTCACCTAAGTACCATTTAATTCACTCTGTATTTGTTTTTGTAAGATCTAAAATAGTGTGAATTTCTTTGTTTGAAGAGTACATTAAATACAAGGTTATTTCCTGTTATCGGTAATACCCAAAGTCATGATATCTATCTTGGCATAAGCTGAAATATTTTGAAAACCAAATAAGACTGATCATATATTGAGGTTGTTTGCTATTGCATAGGTAGTTGTGATTTATATCTGTAGCACTCTTTCTCTTAGATTGCTTTCTTAAATATATCTCTTTAATGATATGTTTTACTAAGCTTGATATTATGCATTCTGAGTCACTTTCCCCTGTCTGGGTTTACTCATTGGTGTCCTCACAATGGACATGTCTATTGCTTGCCAGCTCTTCCATGGGGAGAGCGCTTCTCTCCATATTCTTCATAATCCTCTACTCAAGTGTCTAGATTGTATTCAAGGTTATAATATTTGTCATTAAGATGTCACTGAGTATGAGGTCCACTCCTGCAGCTCTGCTAGTTCCCATTAGTCACATCAGAGAATAGAAAGACATCTGGAGAGTTCCCCAGAGGTAATCAAAATCCAGATGATACATGACTGACGTAGCAAACTTCAGTATTGATCCAAACATTGGGCTTTTCCAACTATAAATGTTGCAAGTGTTCATGTAAAATCTGAAATGTTAAGCAGCCACAAGATATATGTATTTTTTTTGGTTTCCGTTATCCATAGTCAGAGATAATGTTATAGAAGGTGTGGGGGGGAGGGAGAGACCAAGAGGATAAGGACTATATCTGTCTTCTTCAGCACTGAAACCTCAGCACCTAGTACACCACCTGGTCCATAGTGGGCAATAAATATTTGGTGAATAAGTGAAGGGGGTAACAAAAAAGACCAACGTGTGGTCAGTAGTCCTTTTGACACCAGTGCCACATGGAGCTTGTTCTTTCTTTAGCAATTGTAGCTGCCATTTGTGGAATCTGTCTGTTTTCAGGTAGGCTCAATGTTTAGTAGATTTTTGCCCTTCCCCACAAGTCTCCTCATACCAGTGAGACTCAAAGGGCCCTGTTCTACTCCTCCTCCACCACAACTGCCACCACCACTACCATCACACACACATACATAGATTATGAAATGCTCCACCTGGCCTATAATAAGCTCATACTACTTTCAGGGAACCTAATATTGTCTCAACAAAGTTGAAGAACAGGTGGATCCTGGTAAGTGGCTATAGTTTCTGAATAGTAAAGCTACGAGATTGTATAATGATCACCAACTCCTTTCCCCCATGAGCTAAAACAACCTGGTTTTGGTGCTGTGTTGTGGGCACAGGAGTCAGTCATTCTGTTTGGTGGGGTAGATTGTGAAGTAACTAAAATGTTTATTTTTTTCTCTCCCCCTCCCCCCACTAACCTTGCAGCTCGCTGTGGTGATGAAGTTGCTCGTTATTTAGATCACCTTTTGGTGCACACTGCTCCCCATCCTAAAGTAGCCCTTACCTCACAGAAGGGAGGGCTAAATCGGTTCCGAGCTGCTGTGCAGACAACCTGCGATTTAATGTCCTTGATGACCAAGGCCAAGGAGCTGCATGTACAGAGTGAGTAATGCCATGACTCACTGGAGTCAGGAACAGGATGACATGAAGCCCAGGATGGGGGTGGGGTGTTTATTACAGTGTAGGCAGGAACTTTGTTTTGTTCACTGCTTTATCCCCAGCATCTCCGACAGCACCTAGAACATATCAGTTGCTCAAATATTTGTAAAATTAATGAATTTTTACAATTAAAAATGGGTAATTAATGGGTATAGTTTTGCTATAGATAGTGCTGTGTAGTCTGGTTTAACCAGTTACATAGCAAGAAGAGACAGAACAAGAGACATGGAGCATATTCAATTTTAACATCAAAGTATTAAAATGCGGAAAGGATTTTTTCCTCCTTTGGAAAAGTCACTAATTTGGAAGTAATTTTATTTAAAGGGAAAGCATTGCAGACTATTACAAGATAGCCTTGCAATGGAAAGGGAGATATTCTCCCTTAATTAAGCTAAATCTGGTTCCTTAGGCCAGCTGTAACTTATACAGTCAGTTGTTCCAGCAGTGTAGAGCTGTATTTGTCAACTACAGTATCATTCTTCAACAGCTTTACCATTCTTCTCCCCAAGACTACTATCCTCCCTCAGTAGTATTCACAGTGGAGGATGTCTTCTACCACTCATTGCCAGGAGTAGTCATGGCTCCTAAGAGTGTTCATTACTTGTATGATAGCTACATATGAAGGGACAGAAGGGCTCCTTGGCCACACCTAGAGGACCTAAATGTTAACATTTCACAGATGATGAGAATGATTGAGATGCATGATCTTACTGTCTAAAATTTTATTGACCATTACTAACCAAAGATATTAAACATGATCATTGGGGAATCATTTAACAGTTAGAAAAGGGAAAAGCTTAGCATACATAGCCTTTGCGTATGCTTCCTTGACAAAGGGCTTATGCAAAGACATCAGCTTTATTAAGTTATACTTCTTGATTGTGAATCAGGAAACTTGAGCTTAATTCCCAGCTCTGCTACTTACTTGCTTGAACAGTTATCTGAGCTCTGTATCTCTCTTTCTGTATCTGTAAAATGGCAAAAATGACAAGAGAGTCTCTCCTTAGAGGTTATGGTAAGTGTTTCAACAATGAACTGTAAGTAAAAATCTTAGGAATATCTCAAAGTTGGTCAGCCACTACATTTTTTGATTCCCTAGATAGGGTCATCCATTTATCGGTTCCCAAGCAATTCCAACTGCTAGCGGCCAGATATTCTTCTGGGAGAGTCCAGAAAATATAAAATGTAACTGGGTTCTTTCTGTTATATGTGGTAGTCTATTAAAGTATCAGTGATAGCACCATTGTGGTGTTGATTACGTTCGTAGAATTTAATATCTTATATGTCCAGCTGATGCTATAATTCTAGATATTCCATTCAAAATATGTTTATTGATTGATTGAATATCCTTTGATTTATCTGACCTTCATATTTCTTTTCTTTGCTATTACCAAGAAAGGGTAAATTTCTCATTCTTGTTCTATAAAGAACCAACCCATATGTAACTTCATTGTTGAGGTCAACTGTGCATTTTTATTTATCTCTTAATTATCTAAGCTTTTCCATAAATATCAACCTCTTGCAGATGTACACATGTATCTTCCTACAAAGATATTTCAGGCTTCCCGGCCTTCACTCAACTTACTTGACTTACTTCATGCACCACAAGAGAACCAGGTAAATTTGCACAGGAGGTATTTCTATCAGCTTTTTGCAAAACTGCCATTCTTACAGAAAATAATAGAACTAGCCATTATGGTTTCTGCTAGTAACTGGTGGTAGGCAAAATGCCACCATGGTGAAGACATATGTCCTTTTTAGTTCACTTTTTAAATGGGCAAGTTTTTCTAGTCAGGCTTAAGAAAACTAGATTGCTGTATCATACATTCTGAAGGTGTCATTGTTTTTGCTTTACTTTTTGTCAAAATTTAGCAAACTCTTATGGAAAAGGTTTAGAAAGTGAAAAGATCAACACTCTAGGGCATTATTTAAGGTGATCACTTGTGGATTTTTTTTGTCTTTTCTCAAACTAAAGGTTCCCTCTGTTCGTGTAGAAATACATCTTCCTAGACACCCGTCTGGGGAAGTGGACTTCAAAGCACTGGTTTTACAGTTGAAGGAGACCTCCAGCTTACAGGAGCAAGCTGATATCCTCTACATGCTATATACTATGAAGTAAGTGATGGATATTATCAATCTACTTTCATGATCATATAGAAAAGAAGTATAGCATAGTAAATATAGCACTGCTCTGGAGTCTCACTGATGTGGATTTGAATAGTTTTGCAACCTACCTACTGTGTAACTTTAAAGTCTCAATTGTCCTCATTTATAAAATTTGGATTATACCTACCTCATAGAATTGTTGTAAAGATTAAAACAAGATAAAATATCTGCAGTCTCTGGGAATAAAGACACAGACCTACTAGAGAATGGACTTGAGGATATGGGGAGGGGGAAGGGTAAGATGTGACAAAGTGAGAGAGTGGCATGGACATATACACTACCAGACGTAAAATAGATAGCTAGTGGGAAGCAACCACATAGCACAGGGAGATCAGCTCTGTGCTTTGTGACCACCTGCAGGGGTGGGATATGGAGGATGGGAGGGAGGGAGATGCAAGAGGGAAGAGATATGGGAACATATGTATATGTATAACTGATTCACTTTGTTATAAAGCAGAAACTAACACACCATTGTAAAGCAATTATACTCCAATAAAGATGTTAAAAAAAAATATCTGCAGTCTCTAATACAATGCCTGGTACATAGTAAGTGACTAATAACGTAAACATTATTATCATTATTATGGTTATTTTAAGCCTCCATTATTTGGTAAAATCTATAGATAAATTTTTAACTCAAAAGAAGTAAGAATATGGAGGCTTACAGGAAAAAAAAAGTAGCATTAGTGAGTGTTTGCTATGTGTCAGGCATCCTCTGCTAGGTACATTTTATCTAGGTACCCCTAACTCTAGGTACCTTGAACTCCTCTCTCCTGTCCCCCAAATTCCCCCACAAAATTACCTGTTCTTCCTCATTTATTCATGTTGTCAGCACCCTGAAGAGGGAGGATGGACCCCCGCCCTCCCCTAATTTGTTTTGGATGTCAAGACTGATGATGCCACACAAATACCAGAAGGGTGTGGGTCCTTAAAAAGCAGGGAAAGAGGCTGGATTTGGAATTTTATTATGATTAGGAGGTGAGGCTGGGATGAGGGTTCATTCTCAACGGCACCAAAAGAGGGAACACTCAGACTTTTTTATCAACTTGCTCAGACGTAGGCTGGAAAGGAAAGGGGAGTGGTAGGACTTGAAAGCAGTCAGCAGTCAAATATCAAAAATGGAGTTGCTTCTATGAAATTCTCCATCTCTATTGTTGGAATCAACACCTACCTAATCATCAAGCCTTCTCCCTATATCCAGTTAATCACCAAGTCTGTCCAGTTTTACCTCTAAATATTTATCTTCTGCATCTCTAATATTGCTGCCTTCATTCAGGCCTATGTCTCTCCCTAGGACTGTTGCTACAGTTTCCTAACAAGTCTTTCTACTTCAATCTAGTTTTCCTCAAACACATCCTCAACAGAGGAGGGAGAGTAACTTTGATGATATTGCCGAAATGCCCAGGCTTATACAAAAGTAGAGAGAACAGTGTGATGAACACTTTTGGACCCATCTCCCAGCCTGAACAACTATAAACTCATGGTTAATCTTGTCACATCTATATTCTCATTCTCTCTTCCTCCTGGATTATTTTGAAGAGGATACCAAACATTTTATCATTTTATTCCTAAATATTTCAGTATTATTTCTAAAAGACAAAAACCTCTTAAAACATAACCACAATGGGACTTCTGGTTCTGGACAAGATAGAGTAAATGCATTTCTCTCTGTTCCTCCTGGGTACAGGAGGACATTATTTATAAAACAAACATAACAAGATGTTGAAAGGTGGAGAGAAGGCGGCAGACTGGCTAAGGACCTCATGATTCAAGGACTGAGAGGGTGCTGACATCCCCAGGTTTTCTTTGTTGCCTCACTGGGTGCTGGAGAAGCCAGCAGCCTGAAAAGGCCAGTCAGTGGGCACAGACAACAAAAGCCCTAAGGAAAACCCGTTCTTCCCAGACAAAGGGCTAGGAAAGAGGCACTCTAGCAACACAGACAACTTTTAAACAATAACCACTCTATTCCAGCCAAGCACCAGAGAAAAATCTGCGGTGCTACCCCTGTCAACAAAGGCTGAGTGGAAAGCCCAGACTTCTGCTCTCACCAAGGCAGGCACTGCTCCACCTTTCTCACTGCCAGGGGAGTGTCAAAGAAGGCTAGGTAGGGATCTGGAACTTTCATCCCCTCTAGGTGGTAATGAAGTCCCCTTGGCCTGACTCCAGAGCGTATGCCATTTCCATCAGATTATGGTGTTTAATGAGTAAGTAAAAAAGGAAGCTGAAAAGCCCACCAGCACTAAAGTCAAAGTTTTACACATCCAATTGTATTAAAAATAGCCCAAACATATTTTAAGCCATTTAGGGCCTGCCTGCTTTGCATCCTCCTCAAAACTCAACCTGCATCTGCTAGCAAGAGATAAGCCCTGGGCCATGAGTGTCCCAAACCATTGCTGCCATTCAGAGCTTTCTAACCTAGAGCCTCCCCACAGTGCTACTGAGGGACCACACCTAGACCTGTAACCCCCTTCCTCCCCTCTTCCCTGGGAGTTCCCTTGCCCTCCTCCTGTTATGGATGGTAGAACTTGTGCCTTATATAAGCCACCTGACAGTCTGATGCTGTGAGGGACTTCCCCTCTCATACAACCCTGTCCAAGTGCCAACTGTTAAAGCTTGTTATGTGCTACTACCAAGAAAAAGACATGGGTTTTATTACTCCGATACCTTTATTCCTTTCCTTTTTCCTTTAGGGTAAGGCAGTCTGTTCAAAAAGTATTAGTTGAATACTTATGTGCCAGGCACAATGCTAAATGCAGAGTAGTGAAAAGATAGAGAAGGTGAGAAGAGATAAGGGTTAAGGACAGAATGACTAATGACTGTAGCTTGAATGAAAACTGAAGATTCAGCAGGGTCATTGGGATAGGCAAGCAAAGGCTTGAAACACTCATGCTTTCCTACCAATTCAGATGATCCATGGTTGACTGCCAACTCTTCCACTCCTAACACATGAGTTTTCTTCATCTAATCCTGTACATACTAACTTCACCATAACATCTGATCAAAACCTGTAATCTCACTAGAACTAGTACTCTAGTATCAAACCACTTGAGTAGATTGTTTGATGTGCTGCATGGTGTTTAATACACTTGGAATTCTGCCCAGTATCCCTTGTGGATTTGAGTAGAAACTGGGAGGTGGGGTTTCCTATGTCTATTGACTAGTATTCCTTCTGTGAGTTGTCTGTTCATAACCATTGTTTGCTCTCCATTGGATTATTTATATTTTTCTTATAGTAATAGTATATATTACTATTTTGTTTGTTATATTTGTTGCAGATATTTTGTCCAAGGT
The DNA here is from genome assembly GCF_009873245.2 of Balaenoptera musculus. NCBI lineage: Eukaryota > Metazoa > Chordata > Mammalia > Artiodactyla > Balaenopteridae > Balaenoptera > Balaenoptera musculus. The sequence continues at coordinate 59,109,808 of NC_045806.1, read as the reverse complement.
ATTTGTGTTTTAACTTTGTTCATATGCTTTTCTCTATGCAAAAGTTTCGGGTTTTTTTTTTAATATTTATTTATTTACTTATTTGGCTGCACTGGGTCTTAGTTGCGGCACGCAACATCTTCGTTGTGGCGTGGGGGATCATTAGTTGTGGTACGTGGGATCTTTAGTTGCAGCATGTGGTGTCTAGTTCCCTGACCAGGGATCGAACCCGGGCCCCCTGCATTGGGAGCGTGGAGTCTTAACCGCTGGACCACCAGGGAAGTCCCAAAAGTTTTGTTTTATATAGTCTTTTCTTTTTTGGCTTCTGAGTTTCTTATCATGCATGGGGAGAACCTTCTCCCCTCCCAGAATTTAAAAATATTTTAAATACCTTCAAGAATTTTAAAAAATTTAAGTCCTTAATCTACTCAGAATTCATTTTTATATGTCTTCTTACTCAACATGTCTAAAGTCAAATTCAGTCTTTACCAGAAACCTACTACTGCCTGACGCTTTTCATGGTATTATCATTCTTTCAGTCACCCAGACTTGAAATTGTGTCAACACCTTCAAGTCCTTCTCATCCCCTGCCTCTCCCTACCACATCACCACCACTACTGTTGGGAATCAGTGACCAAACCTATATCCTCTATAATCTAACTTTCGACCTTTATCTACCATTGCTCCCCCATCACAATGTGAATACTGCCACCAAAACAGCCTGCTACTTATCACATCCAAAACAAAGCCTGTATATGACCACTTTCAGACCTTGGTTCATGTTTTTTCCTCTGTCTGGACTACTCTCCCTTTACCACATCCCATCTCTCCTCTTTGGAATTCTAGCTATCCATCAAGGCCTGGATCATCTGTCACCTCCATGAAACTTTCTCTGATCCCTAGGAATAAAAAGGATCTTCCCTGATTATGAGATCTCATAACATTTATTTTCATATTATTTATTTTTATTTTGACCATTTCAAACTTAGAGAAAAGTTGTAAGGATAGTACAAAAAAAAAAGTTCTGAGAAAACCATAATTCAAAAAGAGTCATGTACCACAATGTTCATTGCAGCTCTATTTACAATAGTCAGGACATGGAAGCAACCTGTGTCCATCAACAGATGAATGGGTAAAGAAGATGTGGCACATATATACAATGGAATATTACTCAGCCATAAAAAGAAACAAAATTGAGTTATTTGTAGTGAGGTGGATTGACCTAGATTCTGTCATACAGAGTGAAGTAAGTCAGAAAGAGAAAAACAAATACCGTATGCTAACACATATATATGGAGTCTACAAAAAAGAAAAAAAAATGGTCATGAAGAGCCTAGGGGCAGGATGGGAATAAAGACGCAGACCTACTAGAGAATGGACTTGAGGACACGGGGAGGGGGAAAGGTAAGCTGGGACAAAGTGAGAGAGTGGCATGGACATATATACGCTACCAAATGTAAAACCGATAGCTAGTGGGAAGCAGCCGCATAGCACAGGGAGATAAGCTCGGTGCTCTGTGATCACCTAGAGGGGTGGGATAGGGAGGGTGGGAGGGAGGGAGATGCAAGAGGGAAGAGATATGGGGATATATGTATACATATAGCTGATTCCCTTTGTTATAAAGCAGAAACTAACACACCATTGTAAAGCAATTATACTCCAATAAAGATGTTTAAAAAAATAATAAAATTAAATTAAAAAAAAAAAGTTCTGGATATCCTTCACCCAGATCCCTCAGATGTTCACACTGAGCTTTAATATCTCTCTCTCTCTCCCCCCTCCCTGCCTCCCTCCCTGTCTTCTTCTTCATCATCTCATCATCATCATCACCACACACACATTTTTTTTCTGAACCATTTGACAGTATGTGGCAAACATGATCCCCTTCTACCCCCAGATACTTCGATGTGTATTTCCTAAAGACTAGGAATTCTCTTATGTAAGCACAGTATAATTGCCAAAATCAGAAAATTAATGTTAAGATAATACTGTTATCTAATCTACAGACCTTATTGAGATTTGTTGGTTGTCCCAATAATGTCTTTATAGCAAAAGAAAATCTAAATGATGCATTTCATTTAGTTCTTATGTGTCCCTCATCTCCTTTAATCTGGAACAGTTCCTAAGTCTTTATTTTTAATGTTATTGACATTTTTGAAGGATACAGACCAGTTGTTTTACAGAATATCCCTAAATTTTGGTTTATCTGATGTTGCCTCATAATTAAATTCAGGTTATGCATTTTGGGCAAGAATACTACTGAAGTGATGCTGAGTTCTTCTCAGTGTATCTTATCAGGAGGCACATAGTACTGATGAGTCCCATTTCTGGTAACTCTGACCACTTGGTTAAGGTAGTATCTTCCACGTTCCTCCGCTGTAAAGTTACTATGTTATACTTCAAAATTAAAAAGTATCTTGTAGAGATGTACTTTGAGACTGTGAAAATATCCTGTTACTCTTCAGACTTTCATTCACTGTTTCTTGAATCCATTGATTCGTATAGTATAGTATAGATTTAGTTTTATTATATTAAACATTTATATTATATATAATTTGATATATTGAATAGATAACACATTATCATGGTTCAAACATTTTAAAGTACAAAAGGATACAGTGAAGGGGTAAAAAGTCTTTCTCCCACCTCTGTTCCCCAGATACCTGATTCCCCTCCTCATAGACAATCAATGCTATTGATTTTTTGTGTATCCATCCAGGGACATTTTATGCATATATAGGTAAATACAGATATATATGTGTTTACTTTTATACCTGTTTACCCAAATGGTAGATTGAACACCTTTTCTTAAGTTTAAAAGCCATTGGTACTTATTTTGCCAGATGTTCTTTTGTTGTTTTTTATTTTCTTATCTATTTGTTGGAATTCTTTTTTTTTTAACCTCTTAATCTCCCTCACCTATTTCTCTCCTCCCCCCACTTCCCTCTCCTCTGGCAACCATGTTTGTTCTTTGTATCTATGATACTATTTCTGCTTTGTTATGTTTGTTCATTTGTTTTGTTTTTTAGATTCTATATATAAGTGAAGTCATACGATATTTATCTTTCTCTGTGTGACTTATTTCACTTAGCATAATATCCTCTAGGTCCACCATCCATGTTGTTGAAAATGGCAAGATTTCATTCTTTTTTATTGCAGAGTAATATTCCATTGTGTGTGTGTATGTATGTGTGTGTGTATGTATATGTGTGTGTGTGTGTGTGTGTGTGTGTGTGTGTATATATATATATATATCACATCTTTATCCATTCATATTGATGGGCATTTAGTTGCTTCCATATCTTGGCTATCATAAATAATGCTGCAGTGAACAGAGCTGTGCATATATCTTTTCAAATTAGTGTTTTTGTTTTCTTCAGATAGATACCCAGAAGTGGAATTGCTGGATCATATGATAGTTCTATTTTTAAGGGTTTTTTTTTTGCCTTTTTTGAAAATTTTATTGAAGTATAGTTGATTTACAATGTCATGTTAGTTCAGGTGTACAGCACAGTGATTCAGTTTTATATATATATGTATTCTTTTTCAGATTCTTTTCCCTTATAGGTTAGTACAAAATATTGAGTATAGTTCCCTGTGCTATATTGTAGGTCCTTGTTGGTATTTCTAAGTCTTTGAGGAATCTCCATACTGTTTTCCATAGTGACTGCACCAATTTACATTCCCACCAACAGTGCATTAGGGTTCCTTTTTCTTCACATCCTCATAAACACTTGGTATTTCTTATCTTTTTGATGATGGCCATTCTGACAGGTGTGAGGTGATATCTCATTATGGTTTTGATTTGCATATCCTTGATGATTAGTGATATTGAGCATCTTTTCATGTGCTTATTAGCCATTTGTATGTCTTCTCTGGAAAAATGTCTATTCAGATTCTCTGCCCATTTTCAATCAGATTGTTTATTTTTTTTGACGTGAATTGTATGAGTTGTCTATTTTGGATATTAACCCTTCATTGGATATATCATTTGCAATTGTCTTCTCCTATTCAGTAGGCAGCCTTTTTGTTTTGTTGACAGTTTCCTTCTCTGTGCAAAAACTTTTAGTTTGAGGTAGTCTCATTTGCTTATTTTTGCTTTTGTTTCCCACACCTGAGGAGACATATCCAAAAACATATTGCTAAGACCAGTGTCAAAGAGTATACTGTCTATGTTTTCTTCTCGAATTGTTATAGTTTCAGGTCTTACATTTAAGTCTTTAATCCATTTTGACTGTACTTTTGTATATGGTGTGGGAAAGTAGTCCAGTTTGATTCTTTTGCATGTAGCTGTCCAGTTTTCCCAGCACCGTTTATTGAAGAGGCTGTCTTTTCCCCATTGTATATTCTTGTCTCCTTTGTTGAACATTAATTAAACATATAATTGTGGGTTCATTTCTGAGATCTCTATTCTGTTCCATTGGACTGTGTGTCTGCTTTTGTGCCAGTTCCATACTGCTTTGAAGACTGCAGCTTTATAGTATAGTCTGAAGATAGGGAGCATGATTCCTCCAGCTTTTTCTTCTTTCTCAAAATTGTTTTGGCTATTCAGTGTCTTTTGTGTTTCCATACAAATTTTAGAATGCTTTGTTCTAGTTCTGTGAAAAATACGATTGGTATTTTGATAGGGATCGCATTGAATCTGTAGATTGTCTTGGGTGGTACGGTCACCTTAGCAATGTTAATTCTTCCAATCCGTGAGTACGGTATGTCTTTTCATTTGCTTATGTCACCTTCAATTTCTTTTATCAATGTCTTATAGTTTTCTGAGTACAGGTCTTTTACCTCCTTAGTTAGATTTATTCCTAGGTATTTTATTCTTTTTGATTCAATTTTAAATGAGATTGTTCTTAATTTCTCTTTCTGATAGTTTATCGTCAGTATTTAGAAATGCAGCAAATTTCTGTATATTAATTTTGTATCCTGCGACCTTTCTGAATTCATTGATGAGTTCTAGTAGTTTTTTGGTGGAATTCTTTATACATTAGGAAAATTGGCCTATGAATTGCAAATATTTTTCTCAGTTTGTAATTTGTCCTATGACTTTGCTTATAGTGGTTTTTGCAATAAGAGTTTTGTATATTTATATATACATATGTATATAAATGTATCGATCTTTTATGGCTTTTGGTGTATAGTTCACAGTTTAAAAGTCCTCTTGACTCTGAAATTATAAAATAGTTCTCCCATATCTCTTTTAGTACTTTAACATTTAAATTTGATACATTTGGAATTTTGGTGTACAGTGTGAGGCATGGATTCAACGTTTTTTCCAGTTGGCTACTTGATTGTCTTAACATCATTTAATAAATAATCTACCTTTTATCATCTATTAAATTCCCAATTTCATAGCACTTCATATATCTTTTATGGTACTTCACAGTTGACTTGTGTTATAGGAACTTTTACGACAATAATGTATATGATGTGTGTGTGTGTGTGTATATATATATGTGTATGTATATATATATCTTTTAAAAATAAGCACACATTCTTCATACTTCTTCATTAGTTCCCTAAGTGTAGCATACTTTCTGAACTTTCAGTAGTTAAATTAAATCTTTGACTTTAATTTCAGCTACTTTGAAGCCCATTAAGAGGGTAAAAGAATGTATTTTGTCAAAACACAACTGAAACTAAGACTTATTCTTGTCTAGGTATTCGGCTTTCAGTACTGACTTAAAAATCGTTTTACGAGAATTCGTAGTAAATAACATTCATTTCCTAATGAGAGAGACCTATCAAAAACAGGCATATTCACTATGACACAAACAAAATATTGTTGCCTGTAGCTTTATTTATAATTAATGTAGACCTGCCTTTAACATTCCAGAGGACCTGACTGGGACACTGGATTGTATGATGAGGGGAGTGCAACAGTCAGAGAGCTGCTTACTGAGCTCTATAGCAAAGTTGGAGAAATTCGTCACTGGGGCCTGATCCGATACATCTCTGGAATCTTAAGGAAGAAGGTGGAAGCACTCGATGAGGTACTATAAATTGTTCTTGAATTTATACCAAATCTAAATGGAAGTGCTTTTTAAAAATTGGTTTCTGCAGTTGTTTTTTAAGGCAGTCACCACAGCATCTAACCATTTAAGATGTTGTTTTTCCCACATAACATTTCTGATTATCAGGTAGCTTTTTTTGTTTATGAATGTCAAATATATAATACTGAAGCATATAAACTGTAGACTTATAGAGGTGTTATAAACTATGAGAATTCTAGGTCTTAAGAATGAATTTATACTAGGCTAAAAGTTCCTACCTTTTAGGAGATAAAAATACTTCATTGTTCCTTCCTAGAAATCCCTCTTTTCTGATCTTCATCGCATTTCCTGAGGAAAAGATTGATGTGTCATTAAGTTAAGGGGGAGCAAAGGTTTCTAGGCTGAAAAGAGAAAATTTCGTGGAAATGTGAGGTGTTATGGAAAGGATAATACTATTATACTATTTATTCCTAGGCCTGCACAGACCTTCTCTCCCACCAGAAACACTTGACAGTGGGACTCCCTCCAGAACCTCGAGAGAAGACCATCTCTGCGTTAGTATGGTTTTTGTTTGGGTTTGATCAAGCTTCTCTGAGACTTTAAGGAGCTGTGTGGACTGACTGCAATTCTCTTGTCCTAATCTATAAATGGATGATAATGTCCTACGTGTGTGAGCTTCTATCAGGGACAGTCGATGTGAGAATGTTGGTAGTGATAGGACATGAGTAAATGAAAGAGAAGGTTCACAGGGAGTAGTACTCAAATGTATTTTGCTCTTTTGGGGTTTTTTTGTTTGTTTGTTTTTACTTATTGGCTTTACCAAACGTTTTATTCAAAAAACAAACAAACAGGGCAACTGGGATTAGCCCCCACTCTAGACTTTGTTCCAGGCCTCTCTCCTTGGCTTATAGATGGCTGTTTTTTCCCTATGTCTCTTCACATTTCTTCTCTCTCTGTGTGTCTCTGTGTCCAAATTTCTCACTTATACAAGACACCAGTCATATTAGATTAGGGCCCACCCAATTACCTCACTTTAGCTTACCTCTGTAAAGACCCCATCTCCAAATAAGGTCACACTCTGAGATACTAGGGATTAGGATTTCAACATAGGAACTTAGAGGGAACACAGTTCAATCCATAACACCTTACTCCTGGCAAACAGAACCTTTTATTACAAATCAGATCAATTTTGTGGCTACTGTGGGCAATCCAAAAGGAGATGGCATGCCCCATGCCCCCAGAGTGCTTAGTATCAACAGGAGAGTCAGAAGTGTAGGAGGGTGTGTATGCGTGTGTGTGTGTGTGTGTGTGTAAACTGATGAAACTATAAAAATCAGTATAACTCTATAAGGTGTGATTGTAAAGTAATAAAATGGCTTCCAAAAGGCACAGCTTAGATTTAGTTTACTACTTTTTAGCCATAATAGTTACTTGTCAAATGTTAAGAATTAACCATGAAAGACTGGTCTGGAAGGACGTCATGCGGTGACTTTTAAATACAATTTGGAAGGAGAAGGGCAATCCAGGCTTAGAGACGGGAGAGCAGAGCTCTCCTGAGTTGATATGGGCCAGAGTGCTTTGGGGAGGCAGTGAACTTTGAAGACTGAAAGAACCAGAATGCTACCAGTAATGATGAGATGTTGAGACACTGACTTGGACTTGGGAGGAGCTTTTTTATTTTCTCAATAAATTTAGCTTTAAGTAGTTGCAGAATTTTGTCTTTCTTCACTGTCCTCTTCCTTAGACCTCTGCCCTATGAAGTACTCACTCAGCTGATAGATGAAGCCAGTGAAGGGGACATGAGCATTTCAATTCTTACACAGGTGAGCAGAATTATAAAGCCTAATCTGATGATTGATATTTAAAAGTTTGCTTTCAATTGATCTGGCAATTTCTGAAGACCACAAAATAAGCCTTGTGAGATCTAGGGCATAATTTTTGTCTATATTCATTCCATGCACAGGAAATAATGGTATATCTAGCCATGTATATGCGAACTCAGCCTGGCCTCTTTGCTGAAATGTTTCGACTTCGAATTGGTCTGATCATACAAGTTATGGCAACAGAACTGGCCCACTCCCTTCGATGCTCAGGTATTCAATTAAGTAACTGTTTGAGGCAGAATTCACTTTTAATAGAGTTCTACTGAGTTTTGAATCAGGAGGGAAAGGAAGCTAAAAGATTTTTATCAGTAGCTCAGAAGCTGCATATAGCAGTCTTGTTCCCATGTTAGTCAGTCTCTATACAAGTCAAGGGACTGCTATGACAAATTTATATATTAGTTGTCAACTTCAAAATTCACCTCCTAGGGGCTCTGCACTCCCAATGACATTCCTACTAACTCCTAGAGTGATCCGAGACATATATCAAACTAAGTGTGACAGACTGGGTTCGATTCTGATTCAGGCATGGCCACCTCTGGCTGTCAGATTGAGTCACCACATCAGTTTGATTATAGTGTCAGTATTCTGTCTAGTCAACATCACGATCAAATAAAGGAAGGCAATATTTCTATTCATATTTATCTGACAAGACTCTTTTTGATATTAGCTATAGGTATATTTGGCAAGGTAGCAGTTTTAGTTAGAAGAATAGATGGGGCCTTTGGAAGCTGTAGCACAGAATTATGGGGGGACCCCATGGCATGACTATTTTTTCCTTCGGTATTTGATTTCAACAAGAATGGCAAAGTAATAGAGATAGAGATTGAATACAAAGATAAAATCACAGTTGCAAAACTCAATTTTAGCCATTGTTTCAGTTAAATTTCCCCAAAAGGCTTTTAATTGAGCTGTTAGCAAGTAGCTAAATTTATTGGTTTGAATCTAACCTAAATTACATGAAATAATGTATATTTAAATAACCCTTTAAAGGAATAAAGCTAATGATTATTTTATACCTACCATATGCCAGACACTGTACTTTTTGCTTTATATTTACATATATTATCTCATTTAATCCTTACAACAACCAACTGGAGAAGGTATTTTTATCTCACTTTTACTGATTGTAAAAGGAATTGAAACTCAACAAACTATTGGATGTAAAATAGGCTCAAGGATGTATTGTACAACACAGGGAATATAGCCAATATTTTGTAATAACTGTAAATGGAAAGTAACCTTTAAAATTGTATAAAAGTTTTAAATTCTTTAAATAAAGCTAATGAGCAGTTTTTTAAAAATGAAACTCAGAAAGGTTAATAACTTGCCCAAAGTTACATAACTGATAAATAGTGAAATTTGAGTCCAAGTCTGCTTGATTCCAAATGATCGCCAGTTCAGCACATTGTTATAAGATTACATGTATATATATATATTTTTTTTCTCAAGCTTTGGTATCAAGTGATGTTTTATGAGAGTCTGATTATTCAATAATAAACCTCAAGAAGGGATAAATCCCCAAACATTCTTCACTTTTCCTTAATTGCCCATTACAGATATTTTTTTTCTTGTGGATTCATCAAACCATGGCTATTTATTTCTTCTAGGATAAAGTCAAGATCCCTGGGTCTGATATTCAAGACCCTCAACAGTCTGGCCTCTACCTCCCACTTCAACAGTACTTCCCACTAATTTTATCAGTCCCCATCCTTGGAGATTGATGTCTCCTCTTATTTCCAAAGCATTTATTGTCTATACCTCTCATTTGGCACTTAGTATAGCCATGCCATGTTTTACTGTTGTTTATCTTGTTTACATGTCCAGTCTCTCCCAAATAGTTGGTCAGCCTCACAAGGTCAAGTACCATGTCATACCTGTTTGTACTAACATTGCTTAAAATCATGACCTACATGTAGTAAACTCATAATAGGTATCTGATGTTGATGAACAAATTCAAGTTATCTTCTCAATATTCTTCATAATTTCATAGATTCATATCTATTCTCTTTTTAAATCCCCATATTTCCAGATGGAGAGAAGTTTTGATTATTTTAGCCCATCTTCATAGATACAATCATTGCTTTCTCCAACTGGTTTCCAGTTCCATTGTGCTCCTTTCATTCTTCCCACTTTCAAATAAAGATTCTACTGAGTATCCTAATGATGTGGAAGAGGGGTGAAGAAGAAATCAAGGGCCTAGTTAATCCATAAACTGGATAATCAGTCCTTAAATTATTAAGAATCTGTTGGAGGATGAATGCCTAGGCAGTATGGTGCTGGAAATTTATTTTTTTTAACATCTTTATTGGAGTATAATTGCTTTACAATGTTGTGTTAGTTTCTGCTGTATAACAAAGTGAATCAGCTATATGTATACATATATCCGCATATCCCCTCCATCTTGTGTCTCCCTCCCACCCTCCCTATCCCACCCCTCTAAGTGGTCACAAAGCACCGAGCTGATCTCCCTGTGCTATGCGGCTGCTTCCCATTAGCTAGCTATTTTACATTCAGTACTGTATATATGTCAGTGCTACTCTCTCACTTCGTCCCAGCTTACCCTTCCCTCTCCCTGTGTCCTCAAGTCCATTCTCTACGTCTGCGTTTTTTCTTCCAATCAAGTGACTCAGAAATTCTAAGCAAGAAAGGAAATAGAGAAAAAATAGGGTGAGAGTGGCAGGTCAATTAGAAATCCCTCTGTTCTAACATTTCTGCTGAGTAGCTGAGGAAGCCACAGATGGCCTGATGAGTCTCAGTCCTTCAGCCATGAAGAACCTCCTGCATCACATTCTCAGTGGCAAGGAGTTTGGTGTGGAACGAAGCGGTAAGGTTGAATCACTGCATTTCTATTTCAGAATGTTTGTTTTAAATGTCTTATTGATTTTAAAGTGGTTTTCTTTTATCAGAGGAACTTTTCTCCCAAATAAATAGGACCCCAGTATATGAAAGTTAAAACCAAAGCTGTCTTCTGGAACAAGATTTGGAAACCACTGTGTGTCTTTTTTTCCCTTAAATGATATGTCAATTAAGTAGATTACTAGCATATTTTGTTTTGGACTGTTTTATACATTCCCTTGCATTATCTTAAGACTCTACTTTAGGACAACTAGCAACCTGTATCATCTGAAACTTTCTTGTATTCCAGTTGGCAATAATTCAGTAGCACTTATAGTGGGGTGTGTGTGTGTGTGTGTGTGTGTGTGTGTGTGTGTGTGTGTGTGTGTAGCTGCTACAGTGCACCTGATATATCCTTTCACTTTTAAATTCAAATACATTTAGGGGTCTATCACAAATTAACCTTACACCTGCACTTGGTGGTTTGGTAAGTGGTATTTGATATCAAGTACCTAAAACATCAGAGCAAATGAAAAGAGTTATCTCTCATGCTTAACTTTTAGACTTAAAATAAATAAATATATAATGTCAGATGGATGGATACTAGACCTTAGCGTGTTATAAAGCAGTGTTCCTCAAGCCTTACTGTTCATAAGAATCACCTGGGTTTCTTGCTAAACTGCAGGCTTTAATTCAGTAGGTCTAGAGTTGGGCCTAAAATTCTAACAATCTTCTAGGTGAAGCTAATGCTGCAGGCCTGTGGACCACACTTTGAATAGCAAGGTTTAGTTGGTTGTTTGGTTTTTATTATTACTAACATAAAAGGAGGACATACATCTAAGTCTTTTAAATGTGGTGGAGAAAACAATTTGAACCTGATTATCGTCCCTCTTTCTCTTTAATCTGTCATGCTATATAGTTCGTCCCACTGATTCAAATATCAGCCCTGCTATTTCTATCCGTGAGATTGGTGCTGTTGGAGCAACCAAACCAGAACGAACTGGGATTATGCAGTTAAAAAGTGAGATAAAGCAGGTAAGATACTACTTGGGAACTGAGCTGGGATACTTTCATATTTAAGAACATTCTTTTGGACTCAGACTTTGTTAAGATCATGTATTTTGTTTCATATTCTGAGTTTAATTTGAGCCATTTATTTTTCAGGTGGACTTTCGTAGACTGTCTATCTCAACTGAGAGTCAGGTGAAGCAAGTAGGGATCCTTTAACATAGATTAACCTGTATTTCTATAAAACATGCATGAGCTTATGGCTTTTTTACAAATAGGATAAGCCACATAGTAGCTTGTTTGATTCTCCTTTTTAGCAATCTTTCTGTAGATAGCTTTCGTTTTTCTGGACCAAACTATCTTGCTGATTTTAAGAGGAAAGTAACTTGTTTCTGATAGCAAGAAATTGAAACCTTGAATTCCTCTTGTTAGGATTAATACATAATTTTGGAATTAATTTTCTTTATGAAAGTAGACTTACATTTCTTACTTTTAAGAACCAGACTAGGTAAGGGCTTTTTTAAACATCTATTTTCAGTTATTGTCCAGAAATTAGATTTTTATCATTGTCATGATAGAGGTATATGAAAGGTGTTGTGAACACATAGAGGAAAAACATATAAATCAATCTGGGAGTTGGTGGGAGTCACCAAACATCATACTGTAGGCTGTCACTAATTTTTTCCTTGAAGATGAGAATAGATGAGTTATTGTGTTATACAAAGAAATAATTAACACAAACTTCCGTAGTGTTTTTCAAAACTCTGGGAAATGGTGTGATTTCAAAGTCTTTTAATGAAAAGCTTAAAATTACTCCTTCTACTTTCAAAATAGAAAGCTTATGCTAGCTTACGATATTAAAACACGTCCAGAAGAGGAAAGGCAAAATGGAAATTTTGCTTGTTTGTGTGCTTGCGTATCTGTTTGTTTTAGGAGTCAGAAACCATTTAGGAAAATAAAGAGCCAATGCTTGATGTTTAATTTGAAGTAAACTTAATTTAGATATACCTATCAGATACCCTTTTACGTTTATATTATGCAAGTACAAGACCAGAATGGAATAAGAAAGGGCCTTGTGATAGAAAAGTGTTCACTTTACAGGTTTTTTCCTAGACAATTTGGATAATCTGAACATTTTCCTATCTGAAAGGTTAAAGAACTACATTTCATACTGAAGAGTTAAAGTGATGTTCCTGGTAAACAGTCCTTGTTTTGGTTGAGAGTGATTGGCTAAATACTTCATGGTTGTTTATAGTCACAGAGTATTACTTACAAGTTCATTATATATTTAGAACTTGAAGTCCATGTTCCCAGCTAGATTAGTATGATATTAAGGACTTGACCTACCCACCCAGCTATATCATTTAATTTTTTTTACACATACACTACCTATAGGACTTTAAGAAAGCCAAAATCATTAGGACTGTAATTTAGAGGATTGAGAGCTCTAAATTTTCATTACTTTCTTTCTTCTAAATACTGATTTCCCCCTCACCTGCCTGTCTGGTATTTTGTATTGTTCTAAGCCCTTTTCTCTGCCACTCACCAATGCCCTCTTTTCTGATTATAGAAAAAATACTTGTAAGGTAGTTTTATTTATTTTACCCTTTACCATGACTTCTAGAGTCAGACTATTTCATCAGCTTTTTTAATGATAACATGCTGGCTAGTTACTTGAATAGTCTATAATTTTACTCTACTAATAACTTTTAAAAACACATAATGTTTTCCTTGCCTCATCCCTTTTAAAAATTTATTTTCTCAAATATTTTTCATAGCCCAATGGTGGTCATCCCCTGGGTGTAGATTTGATGTCACTGTTTTTTCTGGTAACTGCTGTTATCTTGTATTATATGACAATCTGATTGACTGAAAAAAATGAATCAAAAAGTAAAATTTATACTTATAAATCAACTTCATGCAGGGTGATATCTTTCCATTTCTTTTCCAAAAAGGCAGGTGAGGGGGCTCAACTCCAACCTCTTTTCCATTTCAGAAAACAAAATTCAATTTAATAAGTATTTATTTGTTAAGTATCTGTTCAGTCATTTATTCTTTCAACTATTATAATTAATTAAATGCTTGCTGTGTGCCAGGCACTGGAAAGCATCGGTATCCGCTGGGAACTTGTTAGAGATGTAAAATATTGGTTCCCATCCTAGGCCTACTGAATCAGAAAGACTGAGGTGAGGCCCAGCAATCTGTGTTTTAATAAGCTTTCTGGGTGATTCTGATGCACTTTTAAGTTTGAAAACCACTGGGTTACCTATTCTTATTGTTTATTCATTTGTAAATATTAATTGAGTGCCAATTTTGTGCCAGGCACTGGAAATACAGTAGTGAACAAAACAGATGTGGTCCTTGCCCTCATGATGCTTACAGTTTAGGAAGACTGATCTCTGATTTAGTTTCCTTGGTTTAAATCAATGATCCATAATGGCCTATGATTTCAGATTTCTTAGGCTGAAGAGATTAAGGCCAGATGACAACCAAACAAAAAATGGAAAACTATTGGAAACAATATTGGTATTTCTATTGACTTTAACCAAGTATATACCCTGTAATGAATTAGTGTAGTATGACTTGGCCAACTTTGTCATATCTACATTAATAAAGGAAGACAGAGGCACAGAGCAGGAGTTAATCTAAAAGCTCAGAACTATTGATATTTGGTTTTGGAAAACAGTCTGAATAGCCTTTGTGGTTTGACTCCACTCTCAGCAGCCTAGGATCTTGATGGTAGAGACGAAGACAATGAAGATAAATCAGATGGAGTTCATCTACTTGGTACATCAGTGTGATAGTCACTGGCCAATAGAAATGCCTTAGGACACTTTTCTCTTTGACATAGCAGTGGTGATATAGGCATTTGATCCAAATTAAAATGTAAGAAGTTCTTTTCTCAGAAAATATTTCTATTACCTTCTTTTTATTTTATATTTATTTCTGAATCTAAACTGTCAAAGAAACACTTTCCCCAATGTATTTTGTCCTTTACTTTTGTAAGTTTTATGTTGTAGCATGTACCAATACTTCATTCCTTTATATTGCTGAACAATACCTTACTGTATTGATATACACCACATTTTATTTATCCATTCATCAGTTGATGAACATCTGGGTTGTTTCTGGTTTTTGGCTGTTACGAATAACGCTGCTATGAACCTTCATGTACAAGTTTTTGTGTGGACATATGTTTTTATTTCTCTTGGATATACATCTAGAAGAAGTGCTGGGTCATTTGGTAACAATGTTTAGCATGAGGAACTGCCAAATTGTTTTTCAAAGGGGACTGTACCATTTTACATTCCCACTGGCAATGTCTGAGGGTTCCAATTTCTTCATATCCACACCAATCCTTGCTATTGTCCATCTTTTTGATTCTAGCCATTTTAGTGGGTATGAAGTGGTATCTCACTGTGGTTTTGATTTGCATTTCCCTAATGGCTTATGATATTAAACATCTTTTCATGTGCCAATTGACTATTTGTCTATCTTCTTTTGGAGAAATGTCCATTCAGATCCTTTGCCCATTTGTTAATTGGGTTATTTGTCTTTTTATTGTTGAGTTGTAAAGATTCTTTATATATTCTGGATACAGGTCCCTAAAGGTTCTTTATGTATTCTGGATACAAGTCCCTTATCAGATATGTGATTGGCACATAGTTTTTCCCATTCTATGTGTTGCTTTTCACTTTTTTTTTTTCTCTGAAGAATATCAACCACGGAATTTACTTTCTTGATAGTGTCATTTGAAGAACAGAAGTTTTTAGTTCGGGTGAAGTCCAGTTCATCTAATTTTTCTTTTAGTGTCCTATCTAAGAAGGCTTTGCCTAGCCCAAGGTCACAAAGATTTATTCCTATTTTTTAAGAGTTTTATAGTTTTAGCTCTTACAATTAGGTCTATAATTATGTTTATGGGTCCCCAAGACCACCTCTCGGGTTCAGTGATTCACTAGGAGGACTCACAGGACTAAGCATACTCAAAGCTATGACTTATTACAGCAAATGAATACAAAGCAAAATCAGCAAAGGGAAAATGTGCATTGGACAAAGTCCAGGAAAAACAGGCACCAGCTTCCAGAGTACTCTCCCAGTGAAGTCACACAGGATGCAATTCCCCGTGCAATGAGTTGTGACAACATGTATGAAATATTGCCAACCAGGGAAGCTCATTTAAGACTCAGCACCCAGGGTTTTTACTGGGGGCTGGTCACATAAACAGCCTCTGTCTGGCATGTACCAAAACTCTAGACTCCCAGAGGGAAAGCAAATGTTCAACATAAACCATAGTGTTTCCACAAACAGTTTAGGCACAATAAGCCACTGTTAATCAATTCTGAGAATGGTGGAAACCCTCCCAAAATCCAGCTTTCCAAATGCCAACCAAGGGCCAATCTTATAATCAGGCCTTTCCAAGAATAGCATTTCTGGCCTGCTATGTTAACTCTTTTTTGCACAGTAACCCATTTGGACTTAATTTTTGTGTATGGTGTGTAGTAGGGGGTCCAACTTCATTCTTTTGAATGTGACTATCCAGTCGTTCCAGCACTATCTCTTAGATAGAAGACTATCTTTCCTCCGTTTACTTTTCTTGACACCCTTGTTAAAAACTGACCAAAATGCAGTGGTTTATTTCTGAACTCCCAATTTTATTTCACTGATCTACATGCCTAGCCTATGCCTGTATGACGCAGCCTTTTGTTTTTTTTTTCCAGAGAAGGAAGGATTTATTACTTGCAGCAAGTAAGGAGAACACTTGTTTTCCCAAAGCAGTGTCTCTTGACACAGTCTTGATTACTGTAGCTTTATAATAAATTTTGAAGTTGGGAATTGTGAGTCCTCCAACTTTGATCTTTTTTAAGATTGTGTTAGCTATCATGGGTCCCTTGAATTTCCACATGAATGTTAGGATAAGCTTGTCAATTTCTGCAAAGAACCCAATGGGATTTTGATGAAGATTGTGTTCAATCTATAGATCAGTTTTGAGAGTATTACCATTTTAACAATATTAAGCCTTCTGATCCATGAAAATAGGATCTCTATTTATTTAGGTCTTTAATTTCTTTCAACAGGTTTTGTAGTTTTCAGAGTGTATGTTTTACACTTCTTTCGTTAAATTTATTCCTAAGTATTTTATTCTTTTTAATGCTGTCTTAAATGAAATTGTTTTCTTAATTTCATTTTCAGATTGTTGATTGCTACTGTTTAGAAATACAATTAATTTGTGTGTATATTGATCTTATATCGTGCAGCCTCACTGAACTCATTTATTAGTTCTAATTGTTTTATAGTGAATTCCTTATATACAAGATCATGTCATCTGCAAATGACTTTCCACTCTGAATGACTTTTATTTTCTTTCTTAATAGCCCTGGATAGAGCCTCCAGTACAATACTGAATAGTAGTAGCAAGGTTGAACATCTTTGTCTTGTTCTGATCTTAGGAGGGAAAACATTCAGTCATCAACCATTCATTATGATGTCAACTGTGGGTTTTTTGTAGGTGCCCTCTATTAGATTTAGGAAGAACCCCTTTGTTCCCAGTTTGTTGAGTGTTTTTTATCATTGAAGGGGTATTAGAATTTATTAAATGCTTTTTCTGCATCTTTAGGATGATATGGGTTTTATCCTTTATTCTGTTGATAGGGTGTATTACATTGATTGATGTCCAGATGTTAAAACAACCTTGAACTCCTGGAATAAATTCTACGTCATCATGTGTATTAAAAGGTGTATAATCTTTTTTATATGTTGCTGAATTTTTAGGTTTGCTAGTGTTTTGTTGAGGATCTTTGTATCTGTGTTCATAAGGGGTATTGATCTGTAGTTTTCTTGTGATGTCTTTGTCTGATTTTGGTGTAAGGCTAATACTGGCCTCATAGAATAAGTTGGGAAGTTCCTTCCTTTTCTCTTTTTTGGAAGTGTTTGTGAAGAAGTGATATTAATTCTTCTTCAGATGTTTGGTAGTATTAGCCAGTGAAGCCACCTGTACCTGGACTTCTCTCTGTGAAAGTTTTGTAATTACTAGTTATATCTCTTTGTTATAAATCTATTCGGATTTTGTTTCTTCTGGAGTCCATTTGGATAGTTTGTGTCTTTCTAGGAACTTGTGGTTTTCATCTAAGTTATATATCAATAATTTGTTGACATGTGACTGCCAATGGTATATCCTTACAATCCTTTCTATTTCTTTAAGGTTGGAAGTGATGTCCTCTCTTTCTTCCTGACTTTATTATATTTCTTTTTTTTTATTTTTTGGGTATGTCTAGCTAAATATTTGTCAATTTTTGATGTTTATTTTCAAAGAAACAAATTTTTGGTTTCATTGATTTTTCTCTTATTTTTGGTTATTCATTTTTCTTTCTGTTACAGTTTTTGTTATTTTCTTCTCTTTGCTTTCAGTTTAGTTTGCTCTTCTTCTTTTTTTCATTGTCTTAAGGTAGAAGGTTTGGTTATTGATTTGAGATCTTTCTTCTTTTTTAATACAAGCATTTATAAAATAAACTTCTCTTTAAGCACTGTTTTAGCTGCATCCCATAAGTTTTGGTTTGTTGTGTTTCCATTATCATTCATCTCAGAGTGTTTTCTAATTTTCCTTGTGATTTCTTTCTTAACCCACTGGTTATTTAGGGATGTGTTCTCTAATTTCCACATATTTGTAAATTTACCAAATTTCCTTTTGTTACTGATTTCTAATTTAATTTCATTGTAGTAAGATAATATACTTTGTGTCTTATTTCAATTCTTTTACATTGAGGCTTGTGTTATAGCCTATGGGAGCAACAAACCAAGCCATAGACCAGTTAGAAGTTTAACAGAAATAACCTGGCAAAGAGACAGTGAAGAACCTCCCATGTCATCAGTATTTTTATGGCTCTTCTTATGTATCACTAGATGCTTTCTAAAAGGATCATACCTGTTTACATTGCTGCTAGCTACTCATAAGTCTTCTAGCTTCACTATAACCTTTTTGTCTTGGGTGTTACACTTAATTTGTGGTTTATAATTCTGCTGAGTGTGTTTATTATTCATTGTGCTATAGTACTTTAATCATAGAAACAGAGATAACTCTTGATTTATGTTCTTTCCTCTACTTTTCTCCCAAGTCACCTGGAACCTCTATGAGTCCAAGTATTGGGTCCTTCCCTAGTGGATGTGGTCAACAGACATCTAAAGATAGTCGTCAAGGTCAATGGCAACGCCGAAGAAGGCTGGATGGAGCACTAAACAGAGTCCCAATTGGATTTTATCAAAAAGTATGGAAAGTTTTGCAGAAGGTGAGCATAATACACTGTAGATGTCTCTTTATTTCACGCCCCATGAAATTATCAGTCTCCTTGTCTGAGATATGACATGACTATGATATCGCTGCAATTATATAAAAGTCATGCGCTCTTACGGATAAAACCTAGAAGAAAACATTAAAATGAAACAGTTGATTTGTTATTTTGACATTACTGATAACTTAGTCTCTCTCCATAACTGTTACTGTTGCAGTATTTATAAATGAGATTTCAAAAATCATCACTTCTCTGCTTTTTGGCCATGGTTGGACATTGTGGGACATTGTGATACATTTACTGCTAATCAAATGAATGTGGTGATAAAGACTCACTTTCTTTGTAGCTATTGTAGAGTAGAAATGTTATTTGTAGCAATGTGCTGTTAATAACAAATGTTACTACAGTAAAACTGTGGCATCTGGGAAGCTTTATGAGATGCTCTTACCTATTTTTTTTCTTGGATGAAAACTACTAAATAAATGCAGTCATAGTGATGCTGATAGTCCAAAGACTCTACTGGTGTGACCAATTTTTGTTTTTCTGTCAAAGGCCTAGTTTGCCAAAGACATTCAAGGGGACATCACACCATTATGATTGTGACAGATTTAGAAGGCCAAGAAGACTATTGTACTCATTCATAGATCTCATTCATAGTCTCATAGGTGCCACTTTTTGCTTCATTGCCCTTGGTAATGACCTGAAGAACACTTCAACCAGGACTTCAAAACCTTTAGTTACGTTTCTCCCCTTAGCACACTGATATTCTTCCAGGGACATAATCAGGTGATCCTTTGGAAAGGTGAAATTTGATTCCTCGAACTATCAACTCTGGCGATCTTCCTTTCAAAGAGTACCTATCGGTTATTTTCCTTCCATTTAACTGCTATAGCACAGTGGTAACAGATATGTGCTGTATCTCTCCAGCTCTGCCTGGCTTATGGCAATTCAGTTTCACAGACTACATGTAGTAGGTGCTCTTCTACCCAGATACCATGGAAAGTGTCTGTTCTTGTCATCAAAGAGTTTAATCCATAGTTATCTTCTTACATAGCAGCTATAATGCAAGGCCAAAAGTGTTATGATAAGAGTGCAAAACCAGAAGGCTGTGAGAATACAAGGGAAGGAACATTCAAGTCTGACTAGGAAAATTGGGTATTTTGTGGCAGAATCAAAGCATGAACTTGAAATCCTAATGTAAAGGGGAAAAACAAATGCCGTCTGTTTTTTTTTCATTCCATTCCTTTCATAGTATGAATGTAACATAATCACTCTGCACATATGTTTCAAGGCTGGTAATTCTCTGTACAAAGATTGTTATTTGGCATATGGAGCATGGAATGGAAGTGTCTGGTAGGGTCGATAAACTTGTTGGATTGGAATATTTATCTGTGGTTTAATATATAATATTTTGATTTATTTAAAATCTAAAATGGCAAGTCATTAATTCCCACTGCTTTTTAATAATTGAATTGATGGTGGGGGGAAGATAAAATATCATTCGTTCATATAGTATTTCTTGAGCATCTGCCACGCACTAGGCAATGTCCTAGGTGCTCACAGGAATACAACAGAAAACAAAACAGATGACAATCTCTGTCCTTATGGAACTTACATTCTACTAAGGAGAGACAATAAATAAGAAACATAATAAATAAGTAAACTATACAGAATGTTGAAAGATGACAAGTACTGTAGAGAAAGTAGAGCAAAGTGAGGGGATCAGGAGTGCTGATGGGGGATGCTTAACTAGAAAATATAACTATGCATGTCTGGTAAATGCATATCTTGAGTTTTTTCTCTTCAGCCTAAAAAAATCTTTCTGAAAGTCTATTTGTGATGGCTCTGGGACCTACCGTGGTATCCTCCCAGATAGTCTCTGAATCTTTAGGACTAGACTATCCCAGCAGGTAGATCTTCCCGACCCTTCCACTCCCCTAAGTAGAGGATGAACCTTGAGTTCCCTATAGTCCAACCCTGCTTCTTGCCACACAGTAAGCGCAACCCCTTGGCAAAGACCCGTGGGCTGCAGGGCCTTTCACTGGCCTGTGATTACTCAGCATCTACCCAGTGGAACACACTTAGAAATACTAAGTGTCTCCTTACAGTCTCCCAGTTGTCAGCATATCCTGGGTGATGTTTTTGCTGTTTTGCAGTGTCATGGACTTTCTGTGGAAGGTTTTGTTCTTCCTTCTTCAACCACTAGAGAGGTAAGATTCTGTGTCTTTCACATTTATGTGATTGATAGCTTGTCTGGCTAAAGTATTTCAGTGATCACTTTTCAAAATAACAAATCTATGTTTTTATAAATCAACTGAACAAGAAATGCATTGGAAGAAAGGAGAGAATGTTCTTAAAAAATAGAATGGGGATATTAGAGAATAATTATGTATTACATTAATTATATAAAGGCAGTTTCTTTTAATGGTTGATTAAGTTAGGCTGATTTATGTGAGTGTTGCCAGAGTTAGAAATGGCAGATGAGATAGAAATCTAAGAATGAATGAATGAATGACTTCTCATGTCCCCAACCTGCTCATCCCTACCTTTCTCTACTAAGATGTTTGTAGACTATAAACCAGTGATCATAAGCCAGTGGTCCTTAGCTCTAACTATATGTCACAGTAACCTGAGCTCCTATCTCCAATTCAGTGGATTAGACTCTCCAGGGATGGGGCATGAGCACCTGTACTTTAAAAAAAATCCTTAGAATAATTCTGATATATCACCATGGTTGGAAAACATTGCCATGAACCACAGACATAGATTAGGAGGTGCTTTTATATTTTGCTTTTTGCCCAATCACACTGAAATTATAAAGAAATAGCTTTTATACAAAATCAACAAAGGAGCTAGAATTGGGAAGCTGGGAATAGTAAGACTGGATAGTAGAAAATTCTCAAAAACTCTGGAGTTCTTGCAGATCATGGCTGCAAGGGTGGGTACAGAAAGCTAATGCTGTGTTTCAGGGCTCCACTCCTGCCTAGAAGCCTCTTCCCTAGTAAAGAACACTGTGTCCTCTCTTGGTCTTCTCTCTGCCTTTAAGCAAGATTGAAATGTTAACAGAATTAATAATAATACATACCTGAATGTACCTTTAAGAGTCTGCAAAACACCTTTACACAGTCTTTAATTTGATCTTCAGCACAACTATGTGAGATAGCTAAGGAAGGGATTGTAGTTCCCAGTTCACAGATAAGCATACAAATTTAGAGAAGTGAATTGTCCAAGGTCATAGAACCAGTAACTGATGAAGACAGGACTTGAACCCAGGTCTTTAGACTCCAAATCTACATTGCCACCCTAAAGTATATACTTAATACAGTTTTACCAAAAATTAGTCCTCAATCCCCTTCACCCTAAAATAACTTTATATTTCTTCATGCCCTTTTTAATCTAACAGTATATAAATGTTTTACATAATCCTCATCATCACGTATATACAATTTTAGTTTCTACTTAGATTTTTCCTTTATCCACAGTCATCTTATTTATTCTTTTAATGATTCTATAGAAACTCATGAAGTTGCTGTACCATGATATGCCATTATTTACACATCCATTCCCATGTTTAGATTACCTCTAGTTTTCCACTTGTGACTAATGCTGCTATAAAACACTCTTGCACATAGGGCTTTTCTTCTCTCTTGAACTATTTCCTTAGGATGAACTTCCAGAAGGAGGATTATGGGTTAGAGGGCATTGATACTTTTATGACTCTTGTTATGCTTGCCAGATTGCCTTCAAAAAAAAGATTGAACCTATTTACTCACTCAATTACATTAAAGGAGACTGAAGCAGTGCTCTTGGCTACAGTATTTCTTCTGCCTTTCAGAATAGGTAATTGATGTCTCCTGCATGATGGGCTCTTAGGAAGTGATTTTCTTTTTCTCTATCACAGATGACTCCAGGCGAGATTAAATTCTCTGTTCACGTGGAGTCTGTCCTGAATCGTGTACCTCAGCCGGAGTACCGCCAGCTTCTGGTTGAAGCCATCCTTGTCCTCACCATGATGGCAGACATTGAAATTCATAGTATTGGAAGCATCATTGCTGTGGAAAAAATAGTGCATATTGCCAATGACTTGTTTCTTCAAGAACAGGTAGGCAAACCTGTTGTTTTCTCAAAGAGGAATGTCTGATACTAACCTGGCTGCATTCAGAGCTCTTCAAGAAGCCAAGGTCACTTTCTTGTGTCCTCTTCCTCATAGCTCTTTTCTAGGCCCCCTTCGTAGTGGCTCTGAGCTCTATCTGTAAAAGAAGTAAGCTGCGGGATGACCTCTGTCTTTTACCATGAGTTTTGTGGTTGTGTTACATGGTAAAGTTGCCTGGAACTCAGGAGACTTTTATGCTTTTCGTCATATTTCAGACTACTTTTATCACACTACTTTTTGTAGCGATAAGGACTTAATAAGAAACTATTGGGTGGTATATCCTTTCTGGACTATTAAGGAAAAGAGAAGATTTGATTTTGGTTTTGTTTTGGTTTTGCTTTTCTCTCTTACCTGTAGGAAAATATTAAAGTGAAACTTTTAATTCTACATTTCCTTATTTTCTTAATAAATCTTATTGCAGGAAATTAAGCACATTTTAAAAATGCAAACTATTGAAAGCTTTCCAAAGGTTTCCTAGATTAAGAGTAGGAACACATAAAGTGAAGGACATGCACTGCTGTAAATAGAACAGTCTCCAAAACATGTAATCAGTGTTTCATTCTATTAGGCCCTGGGGGGGAATGCAAAGGAAATTAGAAGTTTCTCTAGGACTTTTCAAGGATTTTCTAGGACAGTCCTAATTTTAAATATTCTGATTGCTCTTAGTTCGTTGTAGCAGAAAATGTGATCCCTTTTAGGCATAGACTCTAGATTGGAAAGCTTGAGGTCTATTTGAATTAAGTCGACTTAGATAGAAATAATGATGAAATGCAAGATAAAATAATACATGCTGAAATCATTGGTACTAGAAGGATTCAGACCAAAGTCCCTCTAGGGTGATTTGTAAGTATTAACATTTGACTCTTTAACAAACACAACTCTAATTACCTATTATATTTAACTTTCAAAAATTCGAAACAATTAATGCTTTAAAAATAATTTCATGTGATTTTAGGCTCTAGTGAAAAATGCATATATAGAAACTCATAGTCACCATTTTGTGCATAACCCTGATCCCTTCCTGTCTAAACAGCCTAAGATCCAACTAGTTGGTGATGGGGAGGAGGCTCTGAGTTATTCTAATCAGGACTTTAATTAGTAGGATTAGTAATTTTTCCTTTCCCCTGTGTTCTCCCACCCTTAAAAACCAAACAGAAAACCCTCGGCGCAGATGATACCATGTTGGCAAAGGATCCTGCATCTGGCATCTGTACTCTTCTGTATGACAGTGCACCCAGTGGCAGGTTTGGCACCATGACCTACCTCTCCAAGGCAGCTGCCACCTACGTGCAGGAGTTCCTGCCTCACAGCATCTGTGCCATGCAGTGAGGCCTCTAGGCCCTGGCTGCTGGGAGCCTTTTGACAGCTGGCTCCTGCCTCATTGTGCATGGAACTGAAATGTGATGGCCTGATCACTCCCAACCGTGCCCCTTTCCAACCCATCCCTCCCAAGAAGAACGAACTTTTCTGATAAACTAACTGGTGTAGAAGATGTGAACCCTTGCCTGGAGGCATCTGCTCACCCAGGCTTTTCAGTGCGGGCCTTAATTCTTTCATGGTTCATAAAAGTTTGCATGTGTTTTTATTCTCTAGATCTGTTACAAACTTAGTTTTCTAACTCCTGTTTGGGGAGCAGGTGTTAATAATAACTTATTCCTAAAGTTTGATTTTTCTTATGTTTGGTTCATTGTGTGAATGAGTGGTGGGTGCTTTGGAACATTATTTCAAGTGAGTAAACCCTACATTGTTGGACTTTATGCTGCTATAAATTGGAAATATCTATCCTAAGTGCCTTTTCTTGGGAAAAGAGTACCAGATCATGGTTTTCTTCTTTACTCACATGCTGCCTCACACTGAATGATGAACTCCTTTCTGTGCAGAACTTACTGTCTCTGCTTTTGCCTTCTCTATATCGGCACACATAATTCTTACTCTCCCTTTGGTGAAATATCAAAAAAATGCAAGTGCAGTGTGTATATTTAAGGATTTCAGTATTAACACTTAAAATCACATTTTTTGAAGATTGCTGGTACTCAAAGATGTATTTGTAGTAGAAAATGCGGAATAACCCAGAGAAATGGAGCCAGGAGCCCAATTCCAGAAAGGAGGGGGGCAGAAGAGAAGATGTCTGGGTAGAATCTTACACCTAGGGAACAGAGAAGGAATTAGAGATGGGTTAGTGCCCTGAAGAGAGCCTTGTACACTAATCCATGGCTCTGAAGAGAGGGCCAGCACACAACACAGAGAATAATCGAAGCCTCTGTCTTTGGCGAACAGGAATATAGCAGTCCAGTCTATAGCTGCTTTACTGAGCACTCTTTCTTTGTGCTCACCTGGTCTCTGTCTCACTCACCTATTCACTCTCTATAGCATCCATCCCCTCTAACTCCCTGCCCTCCTATCTACTTTTAAACTCATTCACTTACATTTTTACTTCCTGATTCTAGTGTTCATATCTATGTATATCTTGATATCTGCAGGCATGTATCTGTCTCTCGTAAACACCTGCATTTGTATGTGTGTCTAAGCATACGTGGGAATTTTTCTGAATGTTAAGTAGTTTTGACATGTCTGTATATCTATCTTTATCTACATTTGACAAACTGAGTTAAGTATGTAAATATGAGTGTTGTGTGTGGGAGAGGGGTGTGACTATGGCCTTAGGCTGACACGCAAAAGATAGCGGAGAATTCCTTGAGTCCTCTTTCCTAGTCTCATGTTTAGGTAGCCCAGTGAAGAATGCTTCTCCTAACTTTCTGTCTTAGTCAGTTCCAGGCCACTATAACAAAATACCATAGACAGGGTGGCTTAAAGAGCAAACATTTATTTCTCACAGTTCTGAAGGCTGAGAGATGTAAGATCAAAGTACCAGCAGATTCAGTGTCTGGTGAGGGCCCTCTTTCTGGTTTGTAGATAGCTGCCTTCTTGCTGTATCCTCACATGGCACAGAGAGAGTCAGCTCTCGGCTCTTCCTCTTTTTCTCAGGGCACTAATCCTACCATGGGGACTCTACCTGATTACCTCCCAAAGGCTCCCACCTCCAAATACCTTCACATTGGGGATTAAGGCTTCAAGATATGAATTTTGGAGGGATGCGAACATTCAGTCCATAGCATTTTCCTTTTCCTGTCAAGACTCTACTAATTTCCCTGTTTGCACTCAGATAACTTCCTACTTCAATCCCCTATTTTCCTTCAGATTTTTTCAGGTTTTTCTCCAAGAATGGGGATGCGGAACTCTCTAAATAATTGTAACAGAACCAGTGACAATATTATGAGTACACATGAATAAATGAGCATAGTAGGGTGATAGAAAACAGATAGTGGAAACATAGAAAGGATGGCCAAACTTTTCAGTACCTCTTTTATAGGAAATGGAAACACACAGTAAGTAGCTTTCTGATTACGTGATTTTCTGGTCACATATAAAGAAAATTTACACCCTGTTCTGAAACTATCTTTTCACTAGCTGCAAATGTACCCCAGCCACAGAGAGTACATCTGGAGTGGCACAGTTGAAAGCCACCACTCCCTCCCACACAGATTTACCTGAACTGACCCTGATGGCTACATTTCTCTGGGTTTATGCAGTTATCTATCACTATGCTTCCCATACACAGCTACTTCACTTTTAAAGCAACTGTTTAGAAAACTTGATTCATATTTTGTTCATTTTAAGCATGTGGTACTAAAAAAACAACATTGGACACTTTTTAAGCACTTATGTTTTGAAAATAGAATAAAAAATTAGAATTTCCAATTAAATCATGTCTGGTGCCAATGTGCAAAACTTTATATGTGTTTCTGTGATTGGAGTTTATTTCATGGCTCTATTTTACATACTCTAATTATGCAGTACAGTCAAAGCTCATAACTGGGTCAAAGTAGAATAATATTAGTACATAAATCATATATTATACATTATATAATATGGTATGTAATATATGTAAAGAAATGCAGTTTTATCATTCAAGTGCATGACTGCTCAAACTAGGCTCACTGAATTCAAACTAGCTTATTGACATCTGTCGGGAACCTGTTCTGATGAATGAATAAGACTAATTTTTGGTCAGCATTATAATTGTATGCAGGTGGTGCTCCTGCACAACTGGAGGGTACCTAAAAACAGTTCGTTCTCCTAAGTGTTATAAATATTCGGCAGAATCTTGTTCTGCTACTCATTAGCCTTTTGCGTAACAAGAGAGGGTTTATCCAGCAAGGATGAACAGTCTCTGCAGTACCATCCTGGTTAATTAGGTTATACTACATTCTGAGAATTTTATGCAGCTGATGGGTCCAAAGTTATTCTTACTCTGACCCTTTTCTACTTACCAAATACCTAGTACCTGTACTAATGCAATGGAGATAAATATAGTGTCTTCCACATTTAGTCTTCATTTCCTATTAAACTTGAGTGACCTTAGGTCTTGGTTTGCCCAGGACAGTCCCCGTTTATGCCTGTTGTCCTGGCATAATTATTAATAGCACTCTCTGTCACTCAAAAGTGTCCCAGTTTGAATGGTATGGTCACCCTCTATTTAGCAGAAGTCTGATTTCTTTTAAGGCTAGGCCTAAAAGCAAAGGACCTGTTCTCAAACCAGTAACAGTACTTTTGCAGTAGCGGTATGTGAGTGAGGATAACAATGGGGTGGAGACTTTCCCCCAAATTAAGGAATATTTGGCATAATAGCTCTTAAAACAAATGATAATCAATATTTGAGTGCTTACCAAATGCCAGACATTGTTATACAGGCACTTGGTATGGACCATCTTATTCTGTTTTCACAGTCACCATGTGAGTTAGTTACTGTTGTAATCCCCATCTTCCATATGAGGGAACTGAGGCGCTAAGCATTATAAGCAAATTGTTGAAAATCAGACAGCCAGAAAGTGGTAGAGCTGGGATCTGAGCCCAAGCAGTTTGACTCTATAGAGTTCACATTCTCAACAATGACACTCTCCAAGGAAAAGACATTAGGAAGTGATGTGAAAACAAGGGTCAGTTGGTTCACTACAGTTGAGATATCAGTGGGCATATTGTAAAATGCACAAAGAAGGTGGCCAGAGGGGCGGTGACTTCTTAATGTGTTTGCTTTCCGTTCTGCCTGCTTCTGCCAGCAAGTGAAGGCAGAGGAGATCATCAAAAGAAGTGGCATAGCCCATCCTGACCTTGCTGGTTCAAAAACTACCTTTAGCAAAAATGGCTAAGGAAAGTGAGGCCAGGAACTTGTCCAGGGTCACCACACTAGTAAACTTTGGAGCCAAGATTCAACCTATTTCCTCTGACTTCAAGTCCTCTGACTGCAAATCTGGTGCTTTGAGAAAGGTTTTCTTCCCAAGTTAAGGGTCATATGGGTATTAAGCTTGTGGAAAGTTGAGGTTGGGACCTGTGGCATGGTTTGTGCTCTATCTTAATCATGAATAAGTGTGCAGCCTCCCTGTGGGATTTGCTGTTGCAGATCCTTGTGCAACAATTTATCTTTTTCCATAGTTGAATCATCTTGCCACATTGTATGCCAAATGAGGATACTGTTTCCAGTTTAAAAGCAATGCTCCCCATGTTGAAGTGATCAGCTACCTGTTGCTAGAACTGAAAGAACACATGGAAAAATCAATTTTCACATCAAACAGAGTCCAGACTTTAGAGTCTCAGTTGGCCAGTCTGTATCCTGCCCTCTTCCTCCACTGTCTATCCATGAAAGCCCTTGACAAGTCCTGTTTCCTCCTTATATTGCCAACTTGTCATGATCTCACCTTTTAGTCAACTCCTACAGCCCCATAGACTCCTTCCCCTCTGTAAACATGTGCATTTCTCTCTTATTCTAAAAAATATTCCTGGGCTCTGACATCCCCCTAGGTTGATATACTATAATAATGCCTTCCTTTCACAATCAAATTTCTTCAAAAAGGAAGTTACACTTGACAGCATTGGCTTCACTCATTAACCCCTTGCAATCTGGCTTCCTCCCTTGCCTCGTGTGTTTTTCATAGAGCACCAGTGAACCCCTAATGGCAAAAGGGGTTTCTGACCCTTTTGCAATACATGACATTGTTACTACCTCTCCCTTCTTGTAACCCTCTCATCCCTTGATTTCTGTGAAACTGTACTAGTTCTCACCCAACTATTCCTTTTTTGTCTCCTTTTTGGCATCTTTCTCTCCCAACTCCCGCAAACGGCATTCCTCCAAATCACTCTCTTCTTCCTAGCTCAAAGATTCTCACCATGGCGTGGGGCAGGTTTTAAAAAGTGACATGATCTGATTTACATTTTTTAAGAAGCTCACTCTGCGGCTACAAAAAGAATGGATTGTAAGTCAACAAGAGTGGAAGTAGAAGCCAGCTAGGTGTTGCAGGAAGTCCAAGTGAGAGATGACAGTGCCAGGACTGGGGTGGCGGCAGTGCAGAGGAGAGAAGTGGAGGTAGTTAAGACACGTCTTGGAGGTGAAACCAATGGAAATTGATGGATTAGATTTGGGAGTGAGAGAAAAGGAGGGAATACAAATAACTCCCAGGTTTCTGGCTTAGGCAACTGGATAGACGTTGGTATCTCTACTGAGCTATGAAAGATGGGGAAGGGGTGGCAAAGACTTGGATAGGAAAATCAGGAGTTTGGTTTGAAAATGTTAAGTTAGATATGATGATTAGACATCGCAGCGGAGACAGCCATGTTCCCTTGACTATCTTAACCACTGTTGTGACTTTAGCTATCTCTTATCTATGTGGGGAAATAAACTGGGTTAAGCACCTGCCCTACCGTCTGAGTTCTTCCTTCTCATTTCCCTCTTCCTTATATTGATACTGCTGGCCTTCTCTTCAAACAGACTTTAAGAATTTTCAATAACTCTTCTCCATCTGCTCTCACCAATATTCAAGTACTAGTAGTAAGGAAGTCCTGTTGAACCTACCCTGTGCATTGTTTCTCCCTCTCTGTTTCCATTGCCCCTACCCTCCCTAGTTTACATCATCATCGCTTTGGAATTCCCTGGCGGTCCAGTGGTTAGGACTCCATGCTTCCACTGCAGGGGGCACGAGTTCTAACCCTGGTCAGGATCCCGCATGCCACGCGGCACAGCCAAAAGAAAAAAAGAAGAACAAAAAAACAAAACAAAATCATAAATGATCATTATTTCTTATCTGATCCATTGCAGCACTCTCACTGCCTGTAGTCTTTCAATAGCTAATCTTCCCTACACACTACTACTGTAGAAATCTTTTAAGATTTCTGTTTAAATGTCTCCCCATTTCCCACAGGATGAAGTCTATTCTCTTTAGTCTAGTATTCAAAACACTTCATGAGCCAGCCCCTTCAACTAAACTAGCCTAGAAATGTTCTCCTTTTTGTTTTTGCTTATGCTGTTGATTCTAGTCAGCATGCCCTCCCCTGGCTCCCTTCTTCACCAGGTAAAATCCCATCTATCCACTAGGACCCTCTCAGATGTCACTGAATAAGAACCCTAGTTGCCATTTACTAAGTACCAGTTATTAAGTACTTAATGCTTGGTTATTAAACAAGCATCCTACATTCATTATCTGACTCTGCTTCTTGTGTATCCGTCTCATCTACAAGAATGCAAATTCCCTGAGAGCAGAGATCAGACTGTAATTCATCTTGAGGATTGAATCCTCAGCTGTACTGTACACTTAGTTGATGTCAGATAAAGTTTGATGAATGATTGAATGATGGCAGAACTTTGAGCTAGTTGCTATGGGAAGATGCAAAAGACGCATGAGAGCTTACATTCTAGCTAAAGAAACACATCACAGGAGAAAAAAAAATCCAGAATACTAAGTATTGAGGGGATACTAAATGGAGGGTTGAACAAAGTTAGATTTAACACAGAGTCATCCTGGAGGAATCAAATTTATATAGTAAAGGGAATGTTCAAAAACTTCAGTGTCAGGCAGACCTGGTTTTGAATTCCTGCTTTTCTGTTTGTGTGTGTGACTTTGAACAGTTATTTTCTCTAAACTGCATCTGTAAAATGGGTGTATTACAACCTCCTTTATAGGACTGTTGCAAGGATGAAATGAGATAGTATATCCAAGTGCATATCACAATACTCCATAACTGTTTAAAGAGTAGGGGGAAAAAAGCAAACTAGAATGTGGGATTGTCTGAGAGGTCAATTCATTTTGATGTGAGAGTTGGGGCCTTGGGCATTGGCTAGTTTGCATCAAATCATAGGGGCCCCCAGGAACCTGGAAATACTGATGGTAATTCTAAAACTGTTCCAGGATACTCTTTAATGTGAACCCTCACACTAAACCTAAAATATTTCCCTAACCCTTGTATAGCTGCAGAGAAAAAAAGGAGGGAAGGAAGAAGAGCTGCAGTTTCCAAACATCACTGAAAGTATCTGCTTACACACTTAACTCCAAGTGAATTTTCAAGGAGTGATTTGACATCATTGCTTGACTGGAATCTATGAAGCAATTTACAGAGTACCAGCCAGCATCTTGGGAAAGTGGTACCAGCTTTGCCAGAGTAAATTATTGAGATTGTTAACTCTTATATGGACATGGATAGTTAATGATGAAAAGCAGTGAACTAAGTTGCGGCACAGAATTGACTGTGTAAACTTTTCAAACAGTTTGTACCATTAATTAATCCCCCACCAAAAAGAGCCCGTCTGATGTGTTGGGTGGTGCTGGGCTCTTAGTGGCCACATTGTGTCTGTCTTTAGATATTTATATGGGTGTGTTTGCAGATTGAGACAATTCATAAAGCGTTGACGCTGATCCTTTTTTTTTTTTTTTTGCGCTAAAACTGAAATTCGCGGCTATTTTAGTAATTAGCCCCGACTCTTCCTTCCGCTACTCAAATCCCTCGAAACTACATCTCCCAGCATGCTCCGACGCTGGTCTGACTTCATCTCAAATGGCCCCGTAGGGCAACAATGGTTAGTTTTGACTGTGCTTATTTGTGCTATAAAATATCGATCCTAATTGGCAGTTATTTGGGCTTTTATATCTGCCGACCTCCGTTTTTGAACTGTAGTCACTAAATGTAGGGGTTCTGGCCTGAGAAGGCCCATGCATTCCTTCAATTGGATGGGGAGCAGGGACAGTGTCACCGGCGATCTCGAAACTAGGAGGGAATGTTGACCAGGGAGCACCGCTGCGGCCGATCAGAGGAGCAGGAACCGGAGCCCGGGCTGAGTCCGAAAAAAGCCGGATCCGGACGGTGGCTCCGGAACGGCTGTAAGTGGAAGATGGAGGAGCCGGAGGAACCGGCGGACGGTGGGCAGTCGCTGCCCCCGGTTTACATTTACAGTCCCGAGTATGTTAGCATGTGCGACTCCCTGGCCAAAGTCCCCAAACGGGTAAGAAAGGTTGGGATGAAAGACCGTGGGTTTTGGGGGTGTGGGTGGGGGGCCGGTGGACGGGGGGGCATTAGGAAGCGAAGAGGATACAGGGCTGGGGGAAATCTTCAGCAGAAATTTGGGCGGCTGTACCAGGTGATGGAGGAAGTGTTCCTTTAGAGTTTCCTGAGAGCGCAGCGGGGCGTCCAATGGACAGGTGGGGGTGGGGTGGAGGTACGGGGGAGGGGATGGCATGGAGGGGATGGTGTCTCTACTGTCGGGGATCCCCGAAGTGGAGAAGAAGCTGCAGGAGAAAAGTGTTCCACCATCTCCGTAAGGCCCGATAGCTTTCTCCTTAGCGATTTAGATACTTTGTATCGTCTAAAGTGCTTTGTAACTGTTAAGTAAAAAGAAGGGAGGGGAGTTAAACTGTTAAGTAAAAAGAAGCGAGGGGAAGCTGCAGGAGAAAAGTGTTCCACCACCTCCGTAAGGCCCGACAGCTTTCTCCTTAGCGATTTAGATACTTTGTATCGTCTAAAGTGCTTTGTAACTGTTAAGTAAAAAGAAGGGAGGGGAGTTAAAAGTTAGTTCCTTTGTTCAGGATGATGAAGTCGATGGGATTTCTCTGAATTAAATATTTGAGACTATTTTCTGCCTTTTTTTTCTTCCTTTTTTGCTGATGTTTTTAGGCCAGTATGGTACATTCCTTGATTGAAGCATATGCACTGCATAAGCAAATGAGGTAAGTTGTGCTTGAACAGAGCCCTGAACCCAGGTGTTCATAGCCTTAACTTCCTGCTTCACAGTGGGGCTAATTAGGGAGAGAATGGTCCTTTTTTAAAAGTTTTTTGTGATTCACAGTGTTGGTAATCTGCCTGTAACCTAATAAAAGCTCTTGAAGAATTAAGAAAACTCGAAAAAAGTGCATGAAGCAGTTAAGAAATAGGACTTTATTGCTGGGGGGGAAGTATCCTAGGGATAGGTGTTTTGTGGAGGTTTCGGGGTGAGTACATTTGGGTACTAAAACCTATCTGATAGAAAAAAAGATGTTCAGCTAGGAGGTGTTCTGGTTTTGGGGTTGTTTGTTTTTTGTCTTTCCTAAGCCAGATCTGAGAGTATGGGTTCAACTTAAGACTTTTAGATACACCATTACCACCACTAAACTTTAATGATGAGCCTGGAGACAGTCAAGACCAAAGGAAACTCCTGGAACCAAGGCCATAACTCAGCACAGAGCTAAGTGCTTCTTTAAAACAAAACAAAAAAATTAACTTGCTGTTTGTCATTATAAGAGTAAATATTATAACCCTGACACTTGTAGGATTATTTGTGACATTTTCTGGCCAATTGGGTGAGCATCTGTCTATGATGGCTAGTGTGATAGGCTTCATTTATCTCCCAGAAGGTAGTGTAAATTTTATCCTTATTATTAACGAAATCATTTATTGAATATCTTCTTTATGAATGTTTTTCAACTGTTTTTTAACCCATATGTTTGGTAAACAGAAAAACTACATGCTTTCCATTAAAGTTATTCAACAGTTCAAAAAATTACTTTGACAAACAAGAAATCAAAGCAAAGCAAAACTGTCTAATTTCCTTGCTGTTAAGTAGGGAGGCGTTCAATAAGGATTTGTTAAGGAAGAGGAAGGGTATTAAAAGAGGGAGCAATTAGGGCTGGGAAACATGGTACAAGAAACTGTAAAATTTTTATTGTAATGGGCAGAGTTATCACTTCTGAGGGTGTAGACATGTTTTCTTGAAGAAGAAGCAAGACTCCTTGGATCTTGGCTATATATATTTACTTTTTGAGGCTGAGCTTGCTTGCTGATGGTAGTAGCCTGTATAACCATATTAATTGAGGAGAAACTCATGGGCATGTTCCCCTTCAGCAAGCAAAAAAAACACTAATGCCTCCCTGTGGCCTGGGTCATGCTTTTTAAACTTGAATGTGCAAATGAATCACCTTGTTAAAACACAAATTCTTTTTTTTTTAATTGTATAGTTGATTTACAGTCCTGCTTAGTTTCTGGTGTACAGCAAAGTGATTTAGATATATATATATTCTTTTTCATATTCTTTTCCATTATGGTTTATCACAGGATATTGAATATAGTTCCCTGTGCTATACAAAGGACCTTGTTGTCTCTCCATTTTCTATATAATAGTTTGCATCTGCTAAGCCCAAACTCCCAATCCAAAATATATGGAATGTTTCACAAATTTGAGTGTCATCCTTGCATAGGGGCCTTGCTAATCTCTGTATCATTCCAATTTTAGTATATGTGCTGCTGAAGTGAGCACTGAAGTACAAATTCTGATTCAGTAGGTCTGAGGGGAGGCTGAAATTCTGCCTTTCTAACAAGCTCCCAGGTGATGCTGCTGCTGGTCCATAGACCACCCTTTGAGTGGTGAGGGCTCGAGAGCAGTAGTGGCAGTGGCAGAGTCAGGAAGAGGATATGGGGACTAGGCAGCTAGAAGTTAGAGGTGGTTAAGTCCTGTTGTTAGCTTAGCACCCTGTATTCTCTCCATCACTCCTGTTTTCACTTCTTGTGAACAGTGGGTTGAGAGCTTCTGAGCAAAGCCCAGTTCCAGCCTATTTGTTCCTTCTCTCCTTCCTCTCAGAGGCAGATGTGAGGGACCAATTATAGAAACTTTCACATTTTTTGGTTGCCTATTGTTTTATCCTTTAATATTAATAATAATGACAGTTATCCACAAAGCATTTTTATGTATGTTATCATTTAATCTTCACCTAAGTCCCATAAGATATCCCCACTTTACAGATGAGGAAACTGAACTACAGAACAGTCAGCTTATCTGAGGTTATAGAGCTGGTAATTAGGACGGGAAGCCAGTTCTCTGACTCCAAATTCAAAATTCACGACAATACAGCTGCCTATTAAAGTAAAAATATAGTTGAAAGGATTGTATTTGCCCAATTAGGAAAACTGATTCAAATGAAAATATCTCTTCCTACTGGTTTGTCATGAAAGTTGTAACTCACAGAGCAAAACTTGTCTAATACCTGATTATTTAACTTAAATATAATAACTCTTTTTTTTTTAGCCTGCCTATAAACTCAAGGGAGATATCTATCCTCTCACCCCTTTTTAATGGAGTCACCACGTAGATGTGAGGAAATGAAGACTGTATTGCAGTGGAGGAACAGAACGTGTTTATTGCCTCAGCCTCCTGGAACCAGAAGCTGGAAGCTGTATTTTTGCTCCAACTACTGGCTCCTGCTTCCAGGTTCTGGCATACTCTGGATCTGACTCACTCACCTTTCTTTGTTCCCTGTTATTATTAGGATAGTTAAGCCCAAAGTGGCCTCCATGGAGGAGATGGCCACTTTCCACACCGATGCCTATCTGCAGCATCTCCAGGAGGTCAGCCAAGAAGGAGATGATGATCATCCAGACTCCATAGAATATGGACTAGGTAAAGTCATTACTAGGCAATGACGGGAGATAGATGACCTCCATCTATAGATCATAACTACTTAATCTTTTGTAACTTGCATGATGGTCTTTAATACTTTTAAATTAACAACTAATATGTTAACCACAATATTAATTTCTTTGTTTAACCACACTCCCATATGAGTTGAGCAAAATTAATGCTGGATCAAATGGAGGAAAACCTTTCAGTTGCTTGGCGCCCTAATAGCAGTGCCCAGATTGGGTCTGGCTGTATGTACACTGATTTAACTGTCCTGTGACCTTATATTTTAACTTCAGTGTATATTTATGTTCTTGCTAAGTTTGATACCTTATCTCTCATTAAACAGCTGCATTTTTAAAAACCATAAGTGGCCAATAGGATAGTCTAGAGAAACAGCATGATTTAGTAGAAGGACATTGGACTGGAGGTGTGTGTGTAGGGCGGGGGTGCGGGCTTAAGACACCAGGGGGTCCCAGACCTGGCTCTGTGTCATCACAGATATGACATATCACCTCTCAGTCCTCAGTTTCTCCATCTATAGGATGTGACTAATCTTCAAGGTTTAGTCTTTCTAGCTTTAATACTAAAGAATTCCTTCCCCAACATTGAAGGCGTTTAGCTCTCATTTGGAGCTGATGTTAGCACAATAGCTTTCTGGTAGGGTATGTTGTTGTCATACCTCAACCTACTCCTCCTAATAGGGTACTGGACCCAATTCCAATGTGTGGAGGGGGGAATTTTCCCCCACACCACCAAACAATGCTCAGGACACCAGCTTGGTGTCCTACAATTCAACTCAGTTCTGACACTCTCTACCCAGAGAGAGCATCAGATTCCACAGGTGAAGTGCTCAGTCCCACAAGACTTCTCTCCACGTCAGACATCAATTGCAAACCCAAGCTGTTACCTGTGCTCTGGCTGACAGGCTGCAAATTGGAGGTTCTAGCAACCTCACCAACTCAGAATGCCAAGCACAAGTCCATGTTGTTACCTGTACTTCTGTCCAACTCTCTATAAATCAGAAATTCCCATGACCCCCTCCTTGGATTTAATTAATTTGCTAGAGCGGCTCACAGAACCCAGGAAACCCATATGTTCACTAGATTACCAGTTAATCATTAAAGGATATAACTCAGGAACAGCCAGATGGAAGAGGTGCATAAAGGCAAGGTATGGGGAAAGGCCGTGGAGTTTCCATGCCCTCTCCAGGTGTGCCACTCTCCCCAGATCTCTACGTGTTCACCAACCCAGAAGCTCTCCAAACCCTCTCCTTTGGGGTTTTTATGGAGGCTTCATTACATAGGCATGAATGATTAAGTCATTGGCCAATTGGTGATTAAACTTGTTGACCTAAACAAGTAGGCTGCCAGATATTTCTCCATCAAAGATGGGTTTGTTTGGGATCAGCAGAGAATTGCAATTTGGGGTCTGCAACCATGGCAAGCCATGGCAAGGGAAGGAGAACACTTTTACAGAGAGGGAAAGGAACTTGGGAGAGCTATGGTTTAAAAAAAAAAAAAAAAGAGTCCATGGCTTTTCATTGACTGAGTCCTTGCTAGGAAAGAAGAGAAGTCTTTCTTCTCGTTAAACTTGGTTATCTTTCCAGGTGTGAGAGCTCCCCCTTCTGGTCTCCTGACTATTTAATTGAAGTTTCTGTTTATTCATTTTTTACAAACTCAATCACCAGTTCCTCTCGCCTCACACAGGAGGTCAGGGGGGTGGAACTGATAGTTCCAACCCTCATAATTCTACTGGCAACCAACCCCCATCCTTAGATGTGGTCCACAAATTACCTCATTAATATGACCAAGACACATCTATAACTCATCATTTAGGAATTCCAAGAATTTTAGGAACTCTGTGCCACAAACTGGGAAGAAATACAGTTGATCCTTAAACAGCGCATGGGTTAGGGGCACCCACCCTCCGTGCAGTCGAAAACCTGAGTATAACTTATAGTTAGCCCTCCACATCTGCAGTCGCGCATCCGCGGATTCAACCTACCGCTAATGGTGTAATACTGTAGTATTTACTGCTGAAAAAAAAATCCACCTGTAAATAGGCCTGCGCTGTTCAAACCCATGTTGTTCAAGGGTTAACTGTATATTCCTTATTATAAATCATAATATCACACCCCTCTTTTTCCAGCTTATCTTTTAACAAGCTCTTCTGATGTTTGCCTGAAGGTTATGACTGCCCAGCCACTGAAGGAATATTTGACTATGCAGCAGCTGTAGGAGGGGCTACAATCACAGCTGCCCAGTGCCTGATTGATGGAATGTGCAAAGTAGCGATCAACTGGTCCGGAGGGTGGCATCATGCAAAGAAGTAAGAAAATGACCTTTCTGCTTTCTATCTCTTTCCTTGAGTCAGTTTCTTATTTATGTAAACTCTTATGTTTATTGTATTGGCAGTTATTGAGAGATGTGGTGTGTGTGTGTGTGTGTGTATGACACTTTACTACGCCTTCTGAAGAGATACAAGTAAAATAAAAGATGACATAATATAGTGGAAAGTGTACTATTGAAAGTCAGGGCACCTGGGCTTTATGCCTAGTTTTTCTACAAACTTGGCTGACTGACTTGGACAGATTAACCTCTCTCGGTCTCAGTCTCTTCATCAGGAAAATGGGCAGAGCAAAGGATATTAATCTAGATAGCTAGACAATCTCTAAATTCCTTTTAAGCTTTCTGGAAATTCCCCTGTCTTCAAGGAACTTATACTCTAGAAACATTATTAAAACTAGAATAATTAGGGAGCAACATCAATTTTGGTACCAAATGAATATATGTATGAACTGAAGAGATTTAGCAATAGGGAGCAATTAATCATGGAAGTCTTGGAAGAGGTGAATTTTAGAGCTAGTTCTTGAAAGGAGTGGCAAACAGATTTTTGAATAGATGGAGAATTGATGAGAACAGATTTAAAACAAAAGGCTGAAGAATCAAAAAGGAGGCTTAGGGCTTCCCTGGTGGCGCAGTGGTTAAGAGTCCACCTGCCAATGCAGGGGACACGGGTTCAAGCCCTGGTCCGGGAAGATCCCACATGCCGCGGAGCAACTAAGCCCACGCGCCACAACTACTGAGCCCATGTGCCACAACTACTGAAGCCTGCGTGCCTAGAGCCCATGCTCCGCAACAAGAGAAACCACTGCAATGAGAAGCCCGCGCAACGCAACGAAGAGTAGCCCCCACTCGCCGCAACTAGAGAAAGCCCGTGCGCAGTAACGAAGACCCAATGCA
This sequence comes from Balaenoptera musculus, assembly GCF_009873245.2. Lineage (NCBI taxonomy): Eukaryota > Metazoa > Chordata > Mammalia > Artiodactyla > Balaenopteridae > Balaenoptera > Balaenoptera musculus. Next base: position 59,070,690 of record NC_045806.1, on the reverse strand, counting down.
GCCAAAAATAAATAGATAAAATAAATAAATTTTTTAAAAAGGAGGCTTATGCTGCCATCTCTAAGCAGCAAAGTGGCAACTGAGAGTTAGGTGTTACCCTAAGGAGAAAGGGCTTGTGAAACAGCTGTTGGGTGCTACTTAGAGTTACAGGAAAAGTCCTTTTGGAGTTTGATGTTAACATTTCAAACAGCTATACTCTGTCTGACAGGGACTGCTGAGCCTTATTCAGCATTTAGTATCTTGCTTAAGATGGCTGTAGTACATGTTGGAGGAGAAGGATTTTATTTATTTATTTATTTATTTTTATTGAAGTATAGTTAATTTGCAAAGTTGTGTTAGTTTCAGCTGTACAGCAAAGTGATTCAGTTATACTTTTCAGATTCTTTTCCATTATAGGTTTTTACAAGATGCTGAGTATAGTTCCCTGTGCTATATAGTAGGTCCTTGTTGTTTACCTATTCTATATATAGTAGTGTGTATCTGTTAACCCCGAACTCCTAATTTATACCCCCCTCCAGAGGAGAAGGAGTTTAAAAACTGAATTTATCAATGTGCTATTTGAGTGTAATAAAGCAGCAGTGGTAGGAACTGCCAATGCATCATTCACACACCAGTTGTTCATACTATCTGCCATGACCTTGATACTCTAGTGCTCTTGAGTCTAGAGAAAACAGCACTTTATTTTTCAGAATAAAATCTTGAGCACAATTTCAGCATATGCGGATTAAGGTAATAATATGGAATTCTTTTCATCAAATGGATAGATTTCATGACCAAGGAAATCCTTGAGTAAGTTTACTACTAGAATCTACAACTGAGGTGATGGAGCATAGAGAAGCTGTGTTTAGTAATGAGTTTTACATGGCCTTAAAAACAAAGAGAAACAACCTGCCTTTTGTTAGTTTTTTGCTCTATTAAAAAAATTCAAAATCAAGACAGTGATCTCTAGGAGGAAAAAATGACCCTGTCTGCTTCAAGCTATAGATAAAAGGGACAAAACCAAGCTTCTCTGAACCAAGGACTTCTATGCCTTCTCATGCTTAGCAAGTTGAAAAGAAAAGTAGTGTGGTTTCATGGGAAATGCCCAGTCCTACAAGTCAGCTCTAGTTTCTGCATGTGACACTGGAGCAGCTTATGTATTTAAATTCACCACTTAAGGCCTCCTAGGGCCTGGGTCAGTTTGCAGTGGAATACCCAGGTACCTGCCACTTCTTGTTACTGTTTTGCTGCCAAAGGAAACACACTCTATCTCCAGCCAATTATGGCTGCCTCTGGGCTGTATGCAGGTGTGGGCATACCCACACGCCATTATCTTAACTGTTTCAGACAGCTTGCAGCTGATCCTACCTGGAAACAGACATGCCTGTGGTAAATATAAATTACCAAGAGTCTCTAGGGATTGCCCCAATTCAGGTCCAAATTCCAAGGGGTTCTTGGCGCATCTAGAACCTCTCTGCAGATGGACTACAGGCATTTAGCCCACAAACTTACATCTAGCGGGCATTTATCTTTTATAACCACAATATCTGTTTAAACCCCTGCATCCCCAAATACATGTACAGGTTCATACATGCCATTTATTCATTCAACATGCATTGATTAAGCACCTACATAGTGTCAAGCATATTTTTATCATCACTAATAAGCAGAGATACAGAAATTGAAGCATGGTACATTTTTCCCCTACCAATTTTGAAAAAAAATCTTTTATTTTAAAATATCCAGGTGCTGCCAGGATTACAGTGAAATTGGCACACTCTTTTTGAAAACTTTGGAAATAAATGTTAAAAGTGGGGAAAATGTTTGTACCTGTTGACCCAGTACTATTATTCTCAGCAATATTCTAAGGAAATAAACCAATTCTACCCTCAAGAAGTTTATCTCTTAGAGGTAAGACAGCAAATAATTGCATCTGAAAGCCAAAGAAGAGTGATTTTCAAAGAAAATTCTGCAAAAGAAGAGTAATGAGAGACTAATGCTATTAGATATTAAACGTACAAAACTATGATAATGAAAACACTGGTACCACTGGTATAAGATTAGCCAAATGATGTTATAGTACACTCCCCAAAGAGACTGTTGCATATAAGAATTCAATCAGTTATAAAGGATGTGTTGCAAGTGATTGGAAAGGATTGTTCAGTAAATGATGTTGTGACAGCTTGTAGCATTTATACCCTCATCTCCTGTAATAAACTAAAATAAGTGGCAGCTGGATTGAAGAGTTAAATATAAAAAAGCAAATTAGGAAAAAAAAAACCTAGAATGAATGAATATTCATCAGGCTTCTAAAGGGGAATAGTTTTCTAAGCTTAGGAAAGAATAGAAGAAAAACAAACAAAGGGAAAGATCAACATATTTGTATAAAATTTTAAAACCAAAATAACTTTTATGGCCATTTCAAAAATAAAATCTAAACACAGACTAGAAAGTCATATTTGACATAAATATGACAAAATGTGACAGGTTTGCATTTTCTCAGACATTCATACAGTATGATGTATAAGAAGAAATATGGGCAAAGAACATGAATAGATAATTTACAAAGGAGTTTTAAGCACAACTGGAAAACATGGGACAATGTTCATCACTACTAATCAAAGAAATGCAAATAAGTAGGTAGCCTCTTTTTAAGCTTATCTTTAATAGAACTGAAAAAGAATGGTACTCAGTTTGCTAGTGATAGTGTGGTTTGGGTCAACCCCTTAAGAAAACAGTTTGGTAACCAGCATGTATTAATGCCCTTTTATCTAGTAATCTACTTCTGAGAATGTTTCCTAAGAAAATAATTCAAAATATGGAAAAGAAACTATTTACCTGAAGATATTTACCAGTGTTATTTATTTTAAAAAATTAGACATAACATGAATATCTAGCAATAAGGAAAGGGTGAATCCATTCCATGGAATATTATGCTATTATTTTAAATGATGATTATGAAGACTATGGGGCATTTCAGAAAAATACTTCTGGGTTAATAAAAAAGCAGGTTTTAAAATTGTTTGCACACTGCAGTTACAACTTTGTAAGATACATGCATTTTTTAAAAAAAATTAGTGGGAATGATAATAGTGGTTATGTTAGGGTGACAGAATTAAAATGATTTTTTTAAATGTGTTTCTCTAGTTTTCAAAATTTCTGTAATGAGATTTTTTTCTAACTTTTGCAGCTAAAATTTTACCAAAATAAAAAGAGGCAAAAAAATAGTTACAGCAAATATTAACAAAGGGTTAAAATCATTAACTATTCTAACTGATTTTTTAAAACACTAATATTCAGATAAATGAGTAAAAGACATGAACAGACAATTTACAAAAGAGGAAACAAATAGTAAACAAACATGAAAAAATATCTAGTATCACTAATAATTAAGAGGAAGAAAAATTGAAACATTATATATACATGTATATATTTTACTTCTACCAAATTTGAACCAAAGGAAGAAAGATCTTAACTCATACATCTATTACTCTTGGTAATCTAAGGAAATAAGCCAATCCAAAATATGGAAAAGCTGTGTATATGAAGATGGTAATTTCTCTTTCACGTATAATAGCCAAGAAAAAAGGAGGGAAGGAGACCTAAATATTCAACAACAGTGGGATGGTTACGTAGTATACTGCAACATATCCACTTGATGGGCTATTATATAACTATTAAAAATGGTGGTTAGGGCAACTGCATAACAAGAAAAAATGCATATCGTATATCGTTGGCTTTGCTTTTAAAGGGCAGGTAGCTACAACATCATATATTCACTCTGATTAGAGATATGTAAAAAATATCTGCATATGGAAAGAATTTCTAGAAGGAAATACAACAAAATGATGCCAGTGACTTTGTGACCATGATGATAGTATGATATATACATACATATATATATATATATATATATGTATACACACACACTATATATATACTATATGTATATGTGGGTATATACACACATAGATATATACATGCACCTTTTCTCTGTTTCATATATTTTCCTATATTTTCTCTAATATGATTATATTACTTTTATTAATAAAACTTTTTATAATAAAAACTGCTTGGAACAAAGTGGGAAGCTGTTACAATAGAGGCATAATATGGTCGGTGTATGCTAGAGTTAGACACAAGGTAGTGGGGTGTCCAGAAGGAGTGGACTGCACCACTTACTAGTTGTGTATGTGACCTTGGGGTTATTCCAGGAACAGCATGTGCAGAGGCACAGAGGCGTGAAAGCTGAGGGCACTTCCAAGTCTATAATTAAAGCTGAAACCAAGGGCTCCTATAGGCAAGTTGCTGGAGGTGAGGTGGGAGAGGTATGAAGGGTCCTGTTTGTCAAGCTGAACAGCTTGGACTTGATCCTTCAGGTCAGTGGTTCTTGACCTATTTTGGTCATGGACCCGTCTGAAAATCTGATGAAAGCTGTATAACACTGTCCCTAGAAAAATGTACATACACAAATTTTTCCTTATAGTTTCAGAAAGTCTAAGGATCTCCTACAGCCCATGTGTGGATCCCTGGTTAAGAACCTTGGTTTTAAAGAGTAAAGAATCACTGAAGGAATCTTTAGCCAGGAAGAGGTAACATGATCAGATTTGCATTTTAGGAATATGATTCTGGCGATAGTTGGTACATAAATCGGTGAGTGTTGGGGGCCAGAATGTTGACAGAGAAATCTGTTAGGACCTTTACTGTGATAATAATCTATCCTAAAGGAGGTGAAAGCTGTGGTGATGAGCATAGACGAGGGAATAAATTCAAGAGCCATTTAATAGCTAGAATAGGTAGGAATGGTAACCAGTTTGATATAAATGATAAGGAAGGAGTGATCTAGATTTCTTGTGTAGATGACTGAGTAATTGTGTTACCTTTAACCAAGAAGAGTAGGGGATGGGGACTGCTCTGCCTATGGAGCATCTAATTAAAGATGTCTATTAAAGAGTCTGCAATGGGGTCCAGCCTATGACTTCTCAACTTTAATCTGCATACAAAATACCCAGGGATCTTATTAAAATGGAGATTCTGGTTCAGGTCTTGGGGGAACCTGAGAATCTGCATTCCTAACAAAACTCCCAGGCAATACTAAAGGCTGCCAATTTGTGGCCCGTACTTAGACTAGCAAGAGGCTGGAGCTCAGGAGAATCATCTTCACTGAAGATACAGATTTGGGAGCCAGTAGCATGATAGGTGGTAATTAAAATTAAGGAAATAGACAAAATAACCTGGGAAGCATGTGTAAAATAATACAGGGGAAAAAACTCAAATAATGAGCCTTGTGGAATGCCAGTGTTTACAAGGCAGGCAAGAGAAGAAAGACCTACAAAGTTGAGTCTTGAGAAGGAGTGGTCAGAGAGATAGGAGGAGAATCAGAAAAGACTTATCAGAGAAACCAAAGGTGAACCTCAAGAAGACCGGTTTGGATAGCAGTGTCTTCTGCTGCTGCAGAGCATGTATTCTCAATGTGGGTGATACTGCCCCCAAGGGAGCAAAAATTGATTCTTGCCGGGTCAGGTGGTAGGGGGGCGGGGGCGGCAAGAAACTTAGATGTTACATAGTTTATGGTTTTCCAAAGGGTCACAGTACATAACAGATGTACAGTACATCTGTGATATAAAATTTCGTGGAGAGGTCAATTAGAAAAAGGTGTCTAAAAAGGCTCCTTGGGTGAGGGAATGATAATCAAAAAATGGTTGAGAAACAGCTGTAGAGAAGGAAAGTAAGATTTCTCAGTAAGGAGGTTGTGGTGAAGAAGACTTCAAAGGATGGAGAGGAGTGTGCTGGGGAGACAAGGAGGTGAAGGGCCTTGCAGAAGCAGCACTGTGAAATAGCTTGGCGGATTGGGGGAACTACACACATTGCTGGAGGGTTAAGGTTCAAAGTAGATAATGGCAGCAGATGAGGTAGAAAAGTAGGAAATGGCTCATGAAGGGCTTCATGTATATTGGAATCACTCAGTTGAAAAATGCAGATTTCTAGATCTCTCAGAGATCTTGATCAGGTAGGTTTGGACTGGGGCATCAGAACCTGCACTTTCAAAATCTAGGGATGATTCTGATGCACACACTTTGAGAAAGGTGTCTAAAAAGGCTCCTGTGCCTTTTTAGGCACAAAGGGGGCCCAGCTGGCACAGGATCTGTGCCAGCTGGGCCCCCTCTGCCTGCTTCGCTGCTAGGAGAGGAGAGATTATTGCCCTAGAATGCCATTGGTTTCTGGGACTTCCACCTGGGGGCAGTGAATGATAGAGCCATATAACTCTGCCTTGTGTCTTGGCAGACTCAACAAGAAGAATATAGAACGAGACCTCCAGCTCAGTAGGAAATGGGGGGGGGCACTGAAATATTATGTTAGGTAGTAACGTGGTTAGATTTGTGTTTTAGGAAACTGACTGACTGCAGTTATAGAGGATGGATTGAAGGAGGTGTAGACTATAGGTCGAGGGACTGAATTGGGTGTCGGCACTCTCACTGACAAGTGATGAGGACCTGAACTAAGGCAGAGCAATGAGAGTCAAGCCCAGGCAATCTAATTCTTCAACCTGTGTACTTAACCCCTGAATTATACCACCTCAGTACACGGGAGTAGGTGGTGGTATGCAGCAGAGGTAGTACCCAGGGAAATTGGATTCTGAGATTTGGAGATGGAGGTGGAAGCTGGAACTAGAAGCAGATGTGTTGCTAGTATATGAAATGGTAGCGCAAACCAGGAAAATGGGTGGGATTACTTAGGGAAAAGGCAGAGAGTGAGGAGAAAAAGAAAATAGAGCCTAGAACCCCAGGAAATACCAACTTGTAATGGGCAAGTATAAGAAGAAGCCCCAGTGAGTTCAGCTGAAAAGCAGCAATCAGGACTGGCCAGGTAATTGAAATAGAAAGGGACCATAGAATACCAAGGGAGCCTAAGAGTTTAAAGAAGAAAAGAGCTCTCAACAATCCAGAGCAGTACTGAAGTGTCAGTCATATTTGGCAATTAATATAGTCATTAATGACCTTGGTAAGAGAACTTTCTGGAGAGTGATGGGAATACAAACTGTTGAGGGGTGAGCAGGAACTAAAGAAATGGACAAGAAAGGAACATTAATCTGTCCAAAAGTTCAAATGAGAAAGAAAGGAAAGAGGAGGGCAGTGGCCAAGGGAAACTAAGGGTTGAGGGCTGACTTGTTGGGTTTGTTTTAAGAGCTTTGAGAACATTTGTAGACTGAAAGGGAAATAATGGAAATATGAGAAGGATAAGAAATGGAGCAAAGTCTCGGAGGAGGCAGGAGAGGATGGGAGGAATGGCTTTGGGAGGAGGAGGCCCACCTCTTCTGAAGCCAGAGCAAAAGGAGTCAAGGAGGGTATAGCAGAGAAGTATCTGGGTTGCCTGCTAGTGAGTGCTGGCCCCATGGCCTCTACTTTCTCCATGAAATGACTCTTGCCCACTTCTATCACTTGCTCACAGGCCTCTTTGAATTCTTTGATTCTGCTTTTTGTAGTCAGTCTCTTAAGAAGCCATCTTGTCCCATCTAGATCCCCTTAAATGGGACTCACTCTTTCCATGTAAACATGTACTAGGAGGTATTAAAACCCAGCACAGGACAGTGACTCCTAACCTCCAGAATTTGCCGAGATCGCATCTTCTTTGTCCACTTTGGCTATTCCTCATCCTCACCTCTTCCTGTTTGACTCTGCATTGCAGCTCCCAGTATTTTCCTTTATCTCATTTTGATAGTCCATTTAAGACTTATATCCATCTCTAGCTCAACCTGCCCTTCTTCTTGCCACAATTCTGTTATTTGCCATCTTATCCCATGACATTTCAGCCTTCCACCTGGTGACATGGGATCTGTGCCAGCTGGGCCCCCTCTGCCTGCTTCGCTGCTAGGAGAGGAGAGATTATTGCCCTAGAATGCCATTGGTTTCTGGGACTTCCACCTGAGGGCAGTGAATGATAGAGCCATATAACTCTGCCTTGTGTCTTGGCAAACTCAACAAGAATATAGAACGAGACCTCCAGCTCTTAGTTACCATCCAGCTAGCAGTTAGGATCAAAGCTACTAGAGCTCTGTTCTCAAGAGCTCCAGTTCTTTATGCACAGAGTGAATGACAGTGGATTGCATTCCAGTTCCAGTTCTCCAGAGTGCTCTATGTGCAGTATAACTCATTAACCAAGTAGCCAGAACCCCCTCCTCTACTGACACCATCCCACCTCCAGCCTTTCCAAACCAATAGATCACCGCATGAAAATGGAAACCTGGATTCAGGGTCAGCCACATCGCCTCAGCACCAAGGCAGACTCCTCCTTCAGCCATGGAGCGCACGTCCTTGTCACTTCCTCTTTACACCCATTCCATCCTGGCACCTGCAGAACAGACCCATCACAAGATAAAATAAACAAACCTTTCCCATAATAGCTCAGATCAGACAAGATCTAGGGAAGATAGTCTAATACAGTGGTTCAGTGTTACACAGGGAATTCTAGCTGCAAAACCTCTCTGTGCCTCAGTATCCTCAGTTGTAAATTAGGGATAATAATAGTACCCACCTTATAGGGTGCTGGGGCTTAAATCTGATCATTGCATTAAAGAGCCTAGCAAAGAGCCTGGCACATAGTAAGTGTTTGATGAAAGTCACTTATATCCAGATTGGGTTACACTCAGGGGGTCTTAGGTAGCCTCTCAGGCAAGTCTCTGGTCCAGTGGGGTCCCACTGCCTGTCCAGCTACAGTCAGCCCTGGTACTGTTTGTCACCCACTGCACTTCCATGTCCCCTTTGCCTGTAAGCTCCTGGCTGAGAGTAGACTATTCATGATTGGTTTCAAGACTCAGGCCCTTTGCTTTGTCAGAGTTTCACTGCCAGCCTTCCCTATACCCCTACTCCTCCCAAACATCACATGAATTCACTGTTCGACCTCCACTACTAGGTCCAGCCCATACTCATAAGGCAAATGAGGATACTCCTTACCAAGAGACAGAGGGACCGCCCCTAATTGGCAAGGGTGAGTGTGCTGTAGTGCCGATATCCAGGACTTTTCTTCTTCCTAAGGAGCAGGTGCTCTCTGAGTCTAAAATCAAGGCCTTCTATAAAATAAAAACTCTGGACAGCAGCTGGCAGCAGGATTCATCAGATTCTCCATCTCTTCCACATTAACCTTGAGACCCTTTCTGAAAATAAAAAGCAGGGAGTTCTTCTTGTCAAGATTATTCTGTCCTCAGTGTAATCACTATTCAAAATCCTTTCTGTTAACCCAGAACCTTCTAACTCAATTCCATCAGGCTCTGGCCTTCACAGAGCTATCTATCGCCTAGGGGCACCTACAACCTCATCTGGATCAAGAAAGGTAATGAGTGGAAGATTCCTGTGCAGTGTCCCCACCTGCTTCCAGCAAATGAGATCACACACCACCTCCTAGAATATTTACCTGGGCAATATTTTGATAAATTCACTTAATGAGATGTCACAGAATGTCTGAGCTACGTGGTAGTTGAATGATTACATTAGCACTATCCCCAGGCCAAGCCCCAAAGTGTGAAAGTGATATTTCTGGGCAGAGTTTACGTAGTGCTGGATAAGATATACATTTTTCTAAAATGAAGTCCCTAAAATGATTGAAGACGTCAGCAACCCCTTGATACTGCCCACAATTCATCTACTACCTCTGCATCTTCACTTCCCCAGTATCCCTTCTCTTAAGGAGAAAGGAATTTGGTCCCCAGACACAAAAATGATCTTCCGGTAGCTGAAGGCCTTCTACCCCAGCCCTGGTGTATACCACTGACTAATGCCTTCAACATCCAGGTACGGGGGTGTGGGTGAGGAGGGAGTGATGGGTGGGGAGTATTGTCCTGTCACAGGAGGACCTGGGTACTTTTGATCTCTGGACCTAAGCTGGCCCTAAACAAGGCCAATTACCCGAAGTGGGAATGAGAGCTCTTAGTGATCAAGGCCACCTTCAAGACAGGGAGACACTTCCTTTGAAAGGGACAAGAAGTTTGTGATCATGAGCTCAAATCATTATAGCCCAGAGGAGCCGGGGCAGACTTGTAAATGCAGCCCATACCAGGCCAAGTAGACCCTTCCCAAAACACTCATCCTGTTGCAGATTTCAGAATCAAGGGGCAGTGGAAATGGGTTCCAGCCTGAGGATGTCACAACCATTTACCCCAGCCACGGCATGGGGAGCAGGCAGGTGCAAGTGTAGAACATAAAGATCCAGGTCCATCCTGGGGCAGCCCAGAGGTTTATGTTGTTCCAAGGTGCCCCATTCTATTAGGATCGGGGGTTGCCTGTGCCCAAGGGCACCCCTCCAGTGGGCCAACATAGCCTATTCAGACGTGCATATAATCTCATGGAGTGTGTTTCGTACTGTGGCCTGCAGCCCACCTGCATCTTAATTCTAAAATGAAGATTCCTGAATCAGACCCGCTAGGGGTAAAGCCCAAGAATATTCTTTTTTTTTTTAACCAGTGCCTCCCTAAGGTGATTCTGATGCACAACACAGTTTGAGAATTCCTGGACTAAGGGTTCTTCTAGTTGCCCCATATCTGACCTAACTTCTGGTATACCTCTATGATCCTGCAGTTGAGACAAAGACACACCAAGGTAACCTTCAGGTCCTTGGGATATCATCCCAATGAACTTCAGTGCAGATTTTTCCTCCTCCCATATCTGTAACACCTTCTTACTGGTGGATCCCTCTTTCCCAGCCATTGCTGCCCATGCATCTAAAAGGCCTTCCACTTTCACAAGTTCCATAGCCATCTGCTCTCTGAACACAGCCTCCAGTTCATGTACTAGTTTTGGAGAATGCCATTCAAAGTCCTCCTCCCCCACATTTACCTCTCCACCATACCACTACCAGCAGACAACCTTCCAGGCCATATGGATTGACCAAGTCCTGGTGGAGCAGCAGTACTGCTTCACCTCTGATACATAATACGATTGGTTCTCCACCCCCAGCCTCCTCAGAATTCATTTCTAATCCACTATACCCCTCCATCCGGACCTCTTCCCTTCATGGCATTAATTATTTCCAGCCCACTCTTGCCCTGGCTATTTGCTAGAACCACTGACATCCCTGAGTCTGGTCAACATCTTGACTACCCAAGTATGGACTACCCAAGGGCACATTCTGTTAGCTTTCACCATACAACATGGCAGAGGGGTTAAGAGCAGGGACTCAAGTCACACTGCCTGGGTTTGAATCCCAGCACTGCCGCTTCCTATGTGATCTTGAACAACCTGCTTAAACTCTGTTCCTTGATTTCCTCACCTATAAAATGGAGATAATAATAGTACCTACCTCACAAAGCAGTTGTATTACACGAACTAATGTGTGTAAAGTACATAGACTAATACTTGGCCCATACTAAGCACCAGAAAGTGTTTGCCATATATGAATTACACTAACTGGATCATTCAGGTGTGATTTCCTTTTGGCACAGCCCCATCTGCCATGGCATAAATTGAAGGACTCTTACCTGGAAACCTTTGAAGTGAAATTCAGTCATCTGCCCACACACCTCCTACATCAGCAGCCCCTAGAACTTCATGCCCTTCTCACTCCATGATCACTCATCCAGTCTTGCTACTCCCCGATGCACTTGTCTACCTTGTACCCTGCAATTAGCCCCAGCAATCTAAGGCTGAGAGACCAGTTTCATCATGAAAGAGGTGTTAGCTTTCCAGTGGCATCATGGTTGGCCCACTGTCTGATTCACTGGAAGGTTGTTGATCAGGAAGTATTGGGGGGGGGCACCCAAGGCAACCTTGATCCCATAATCTTATTATAGGTATGCTTTCCCAGCTCAACCTCAGCATTCTCTCTCTTTTTTTTTTTTTTAAATTTATTTACTTTTGGCTGCGTTGGGTCTTTGTTGCTGCACGCGGGCTACCTCTAGTTGCGGCGAGGGGGGCTACTCTTCGTTGTGGTGCACGGACTTCTCATTGCAGTGGCTTGTCTTGTTGTGGAGCATGGGCTCTAGGCGCGCGGGCTTCAGTAGTTGTGGCGCACGGGCTTAGTTGCTCTGCGGCATGTGGGATCTTCCTGGACCAGGGCTCAAACCCGTGTCCCCTGCATTGGCAGGCGGATTCTCAACCACTGCACCACCAGGGAAGCCCTAGCATTCTCTCTTAAATGTAATTCTGGCATTCGCTTTCAGGTCCAGATACCAGGGAAGGGAGTAAATGACCCTCTTACTTATGCCCTGCCCCTTGCCTCCACCTCCTGACCCCAGATCCACTGGACCCGTCTACCCAGTCTCACTAGTAAAGGAGAAGATCAAATTGCTATGCTCAAAAACCAGGGAAGAGATCTTGAAAGTATGAACAAAGGTGGTGACAGTGGATGTGAAAAGGAAGAAGAGCACTTGAGAGTGATTTTAGAAGCATAACTGACAGAACTTGGTGATCAGTTAGCTCTTGGGGGTAAGGTGAAGGGAGACATCAAAAATACCCAGTTTCTTGCCAAAGTAGGAGGCAGTATTGTTAGTAAAATTGAAGTGGCACACCGAAAGACATACAGAGATGTCAAGGGATTTGTGACATAGAGAAATCTGAGTGGGTAAATGGATAGCTAGGTAGGAGATGGTAGAGAGTAGATTGATTGGTGGGTGTCTGGTTGACATCCCAAACTTAATATATGTTCAAAAGCTAACTCCTAATCCCCCCTCATATGGCAGCCCTACTCTTCCAGTTGTTGAAACCAAACATGTTGGAATCATCCTTGACTCCTTTCTTTCACACCCCATGTTCAGTCTGTAAAAAATCCCAACTCCATCTTTAAAATATATCCAGAATCTGACCACTTCTCACTGCCTGCAGCACTACAACCCTAGTCCAAGCTGCCATCATCTCTCTCTCGGATTACTGCAACCACCTCCCAACTAGTGTTCCTGCTTCTGGCCTTGCCCCTGTTTGGTCTATTCTCCACACAGCGGACATAGTGATCCTATTAAAACAGAAGTCAGATCCTATTACTCCTCTGTTCAAAACACTGCCTTGGCTCCCTGTTTCACTCAGAGTAAAAGCCAAAGTGCCTACCACAGCCTACAAAGCCCTGTGCAGTCCCCCTGTTTCTCCTTCCCCCCTGTAGAACTACTGTTCTCTTCTTTTCCTCGCTATTATCTGGCCACTGGACTTCTCTTTTCCTTTGAACATACCAGGCATGTTCCCACCTCCAGGCCTTTGCCCTTCCTGTTCTCACTGCCTGAAATATCCTTCTCCCAGTTAATGCCCCTTCACCTCCTTCAAGTCTTTGCTCAAATATCACTTTCTCAGTAAGGCCTTCCCTGACCACGTTTTTAAATTTGCACTGCAAAAACAGCCTCCCATTGCCCTTTCCCTGTTCTATTGTTCTCCATACTATTGATTGTCTAAAAAATTATTTAATTTACTTATTCATTATTTATTTCATGCCTTACACCCCTCCCACTAGAATATAAACTTCTTAGGGGGTAGGGATTTTTATTTGTTTTGTTCATTACTGTAGCTTCACTGCCTAGAACTCTACCTGGCACATAGAAAACTCAAAAAAATTTTTGTTGGGTGAATAATCGAGTATGAAAGTTGGAATGGATGGGCAGAGAGAGATGAGTGGGAAACATTGATTCCCAACCCTTTGGGGGAGTGTCTCTCGTGGTACTACCAGTTGACTTATGGAATGTCAGAATGTTTGGAAAATAAAGAATAACGTTATTTAAATTGGAAAGATGAGTTAGTGCCTTCTCAAGGTAGACCTTCAATAGATATTTGTTGAATGAATCAATGGTAATATCGTAACAGGTATTATGAAATTAGAGAGAGAGGGAGGGGGAGAGGGAGGGGGAGAGAGAGAGAGAGAAGGAGAGAGAGGATATTCCACACAGCAGTCAGAGGTTTGAGTGTTCACGAAGTCCAATGAGCAGTCAGCACGTCAGATTTCCAGCATATTGAACATGACCGACCAAACTGTGGGTTATATAAGCTTTGCATTTTAACCAAGAGACCAACAGAGGGCGTGCGAGGTTAAATCAAGAATGTTCTCTGCTTGATGAGATTCTATTAACGTCATCCACATTTCTGTTTATTGATCTGATGTTCATCTAAACTGTTTCATCAGTTCAGAGTGTTCTCTTGAGCTAATTTCTTTCATGAGCCCAGTATCTGGCTCATAATACTTCTTTAATAAATATATATACTTTGAATGAAAGAATGAATATATAGAATCAAGAGATTTTCACCTTGAAATTTGTGTTTTACTAATTAACCGTGGTCAGTATTTCCATTAAGAAACTATCCTTCAGCATTCATAACCTGACTGACGAATAGAGCTCCCATGGTCCTTGGTGCTTACGGAATCCTTAGGCAAGAGGAGGGCAAGAGTCTGACTTGCAGTTTGAGTGCTTTATCTGTGTAAGCGATAGTGTTAGACAACATCAACATCGTAGTGCCTGAGGTAGGAGTTGCTTAAGGCCCAGGCTGCCTCTGCTCCCATACTAGCTCCTCTCTCCATCAGGAGGGGCTGGCAGCTGGTGGAGGATGCAAGTCACCAGGGATGGCTTGTCCCCCACCCCACCCCCCAATTGTTAGTTTGACTTCTGCAAATGGGGATTTCACTGCTTTTGAAACATGCTGCCTACAATGTGTTTTCAAGCTGTAGGGTTGTTTGGGATGAAGAAAGTTAAATAGGCTTTGCTTATTATCTTAATTATCAACTGTTCCCACTGAAATTCTCTGAAGGGATTTTGGGTGCCTGGATTTGCGGCTTTCTGAGCTGGATTACTACGGGGGTATGGAGTCCTTGTCCTGTTGTCATCTGATGGCTGAAGTCTCTGAGTGCCCTTGATCCAGGCCCGTGAGCTAGGCCCTCAAGTATTAGATCTTTTTCACTAGTGGAATCATTTCAAATAGCCTGAGAAATAGAACCCACTTTTAATAAACTTTATTAAGAATAGTTTTTCATTTACAGAAAAATTGAGCAGATAGTACAGAGAGTCCCCATGTATCCCATACCCAGTTTCTCCTATTATTAACAGCTTACATGAATATAATACATTTGTTAAAATTAATGAACCAATATTGATACAGTTCATAGTTTATTCAGACTTCACCTAATACTGTTTTTCTGTCCCAGGATCCCATCCATGTGTAATGATACTACGTTACATTTAGTTGTCATGTCTCCTTAAGCTCCTCTGGGCTGTGACATTTTCTCAGGCTTTCCTTGTTTTTGATGACCTGGACGGTTTTGAGAACTGCTAGTCATAATATTCAGTAGTATGTATTTTTCAGTCTATTTTAGGTATTTTAATGTGTTTTTCAGTCTATTTAATGGAATCATTTCAAATAGTCTGAGACATACAACCTTTCTTTATTGTTCTTCCCAGTACCTGTTTTTATAATAAATCTGAACAGTTCCTGAAGCTGGTCCTTGCTAGAGCAGGGCAAATATCTACAGCATTGGTGAATTTTTCTACAACAGTGTGCACTTTGAGTAAGCCTTGCAATTTATTGTCCATAGTCACCAAACCCATGCTGGTATCATCTTTTCTCAGAAAACTTAAATGAAAATTGAAGGTGCAAATTCAAAATGTGTATCTATAGAATTAATTGGTTTGACTTACTATTTTTTCTAATGTCTGAATTGTAGTGAGAGTCTTTGTTTCCTCAGTTTTGCTGTTTAAATATAAGAACCAAGAATTCTGTGGAAGAAGAGAAGAAAGAATGAGAGTTGGATAGAGCCACATGCGACTCTACAGTTTTACCTTCATTTAATTTTCTACCCCAACCTGTCTTTAATATGAACTGTATTATCACTAAGATAAAACTCAACTTTCTTTTTCTTTTTTCAACGCATTTTCAAATATTTAATCCAACTACCCACACACATTCTTTTTTTTTTTTTGACATCTTTACTGTAGTATAATTGCTTTACAATGGTGTGTTAGTTTCTGTATAACAAAGTGAATCAGCTATACATATACATATATCCCCATATCTCCTCCCTCTTGCGTCTCCCTCCTACCCTCCCTATCCCCCGCTCTAGGTGGTCACAATGCACCGAGCTGATCTCCCTGTGCTATGCAGCTGCTTCCCACTAGCTATCTATTTTACATTTGGTAGTGTATATATGTCCATGCCACTCTCTCACTTTGTCCCAGCTTACCCTTCCTCCTCCCCGTGTCCTCAAGTCCATTCTCTATGTCTGTGTCTTTATTCCTGTCCTGCCCCTAGGTTCTTCAGGACCAATTTTTTTTTAGATTTCATATATATGTGTTAGCATACGGTATTTATTTTTCTCTTTCTGACTTACTTCACTCTGTATGACAGACTCTAGGTGCATCCACTTCACTACAAATAACTCCATTTCATTTCTTTTTATGGCTGAGTAATATTCCATTGTGTATATGTGCCACATCTTCTTTATCCATTCATCTGTCAATGGACACTTAGGTTGCTTCCATGTCCTGGCTGTTGTAAATAGAGCTGCAATGAACATTGTGGTACATGACACTTTTTGAATTATGGTTTTCTCAGGGTATATGCCCAGTAGTGGGTTTGCTGGGTCATAGGGTAGTTCTATTTTTAGTTTTTTAAGGAACCTCCATACTGTTCTCCATAGTGGCTGTATCAGTTTACATTCCCACCAACAGTGCAAGAGGGTTCCCTTTTCTCCACACCCTCTCCAGCATTTATTCTTTGTAGATTTTTTGATGATAGCCATTCTGACTGGTGTGAGGTGATACCTCATTGTAGTTTTGATTTGCATTTCTGTAATGATTAGTGATGTTGATTATCCTTTCATGTGTTTGTTGGCACTCTGTATATCGTCTTTGGAGAAATGTCTATTTAGGTCTTCTGCCCATTTTTGGATTGGGTTGTTTGGTTTTTTCATATTGAGCTGCATGAGCTGCTTGTAAATTTTGGAGATTAATCCTTTGTCAGTTGCTTCATTTGCAAATATTTTCTCCCATTCTGAGGGTTGTCTTTTCGTCTTGT
Organism: Balaenoptera musculus; assembly: GCF_009873245.2. Taxonomy (NCBI): domain Eukaryota; kingdom Metazoa; phylum Chordata; class Mammalia; order Artiodactyla; family Balaenopteridae; genus Balaenoptera; species Balaenoptera musculus. The sequence continues at coordinate 59,053,747 of NC_045806.1, read as the reverse complement.
TTACGGTTTTCTTTGCTGTGCAAAAGCTTTTAAGTTTCATTAGGTACCATTTGTTTGTTTTTATTTCCATTTCTCTAAGAGGTGGGTCAAAAAGGATCTTGCTGTGATTTATGTCGCAGAGTGTTCTGCCTATGTTTTCCTCTAAGAGTTTTATACTTTCTGGCCTTACATTTAGGTCTTTAATCCATTTTGAGTTTATTTTTGTGTATGGTGTTAGGGAGTGTTCTAATTTCATTATTTTACATGTAGCTGTCCAGTTTTCCCAGCACCACTTATTGAAGAGACTGTCTTTTCTCCATTGTATATTCTGGCCTCCTTTATCAAAAATAAGGTGACCATATGTGCGACCCACACACATTCTTATACAATCGATACCACTAAATTTAGTTGGAATGCTAGTAAGCTACATTCACTTCCTAGCTGGTCTTTGCTAGAATTCAGTGGATTTTTCTTTTGAGAAACTTGTTTTTCCCCATGCCTTTTATATCTTGTCTTTGGAATTTAGTAAAAAATGGCTCTTTAAACTCTTCTGGAGGCTGGGGGCAAATCAGGGTAAGGTATAAACAGAGAGGGGTTGAAATCACTAATCTTGCCTGATGTACTTTAATATAACAGTAATTATAGATCATACAAGGTGGATTGAGTCAAGGGGTAATTATGGACTTTATTCCAGACAACTAACAAAACTTCTTTAAGAGATTATTATAGTTTCCATTAGGAGGTATCTTGAAGGTTGTTAAGCTCTTATTAATGCCTTGACCAGGAATTCCTACCTGTGAATTTCCTATAGGAGAAATAGATACCTGTAAAGAAGGTGCCCCAATTAACTTTAGAGACTTGCCTTTCAAGGCTTATTTCATATAAATAATATCAATGTCTAGTAAAAATTTCTCAGAAATGCATGCTAATTTTAGGAAATGTGGTGTAGATAGTTGGAATTCAAGCCTTTTGCTTGAAATAAAGTGAATTATTGGGGGGAATAATACAAATTGTGAAACTTTGAAAATTGTTCAGGTAAATAGGGGGTTTTCCACCATATTAAATGGCAACTTTGGAATAGGCTTCATGTTGAATTCAAGTCCTGGAGACTGAACTATTAATTTATGTGTGTTAGTACTCAAGTGCATTTCTGTTTCTGATGAAGGTTGGTTTTCTCACAGGCAATATCAGTGGCTAGTTAGCTCAGGCATTTAGAACATAGTGCTAATAGGACCAAGACCATGATTTTCGTCCTTGTACAAACCAGTTAGTTTCCGCTGATTCCAGTGCTATTGGCCGCACCATTTACCTTGGCTGACCATCTCTTCAAAAGCATATCCTCAGTCTCAAGGGAGGCCAAGCTGGGAGATGCAGACTGAGAAGTGTAAATCTTTACCACCTTTGAAAGAACAGCCCAAAGCTCCGTTTCTCTCGATGCAGGGTCAATTGCGTCATTTGCACGGGTTTGCCTCACTGTGTTGTTATGAGTACTCTAAAATGCAGAACTATGTCCGTTGCCTTCTCTGTTTTATATTCTATTAGCTCAGGAAAGATTTTCATTCCATTGAGCACCAGACTGTGGGGTATATTTTTGGAAGCAAGTGTAGGTGTACCAGAGCCAAAAAAGGTTGGGAACAACTGTAGACAAACTGATCTCACTGTTCTTAGAGCTGCCAACTCCAGGCGCAGAGCCCTTAAAGTGGACTATAAATGTAAAGTGGGTGGTTAAAAGAAAATCCGTCATGTGGGACTAATTTCTGGTTTCCCACAATCAGGTGCATGTATTTTGTGTGCGTTTTTATGTGGAAAGAAGCAGGTGTGCATAAAGCTGATTCATTTAGCTCTGTCAAATTAAAATTGGGGTCTTAATGAGAGAAAAATTGTGAGTTAGATAATTAGGATAGTAAGTACTTTGGATTTTTTATAAATGCCTTTATTTAAACTTATCATGATAACATTTCTGTCAAGGAGGTGAGTATGGTAGGAACTTTTTGATAAGTCAAAAAACTGAAGCAGAGAGACACAAGGTCCTACCTCAGTTTCTATCATTGGAACATGTAAATCTCTAAAAGGACTTGCTGGACGTAACTATGAAATCAAATTACAGAAGATTTCTGGGTTTTCAGTCTCCCTCTTTGACAGAGGAAACAATGGTATTATAAATAAACACAGAAACTCTCGATCTGTAAAAGTCATTGAGTCAGTTCTCACAAGAGACGGCGACATGAACTGGCCACAGGAGTAGTAAACAGGGTGTTAGAAAAGGGAGCCCACAGAAGACTTGACGAGGCTTGGACATTAGGCATGGAAATACCCTATTATATGTTAACCAGGGCTTCCCTGGTGGCACAGTGGTTAAGAACCCGCCTGCCAATGCAGGGGACATGGGTTTGAGCCCTGGTCCGGGAAGATCCCACATGCCACAGAGCAACTAAGCCCGTGCACCACAACTACTGAGCCTGTGCTCTAGAGCCCGCGAGCCAGAACTACTGAGCCCATGTGCCACAACTACTGAAGCCCGCACGCCTAGAGCCCGTGCTCCGCAGTGAGAGAAACCACCACAATGAGAAGCCTGCGCACCGCAATGAAGAGTAGCCCCCGCTCGCTGCAACTAGAGAAAGCCCGTTCTCAGCAACAAAGACCCAATGCAGCCAAAAATAAAATAAATAAGTAAATAATTTATTTTTTAAAAAAATATATATGTTAACCAGTCATAAGCTATAATGACACAAGCTAGGATTTGTTAGTTCACTTTTCCTTCCCTAGATCATTATACTCAGCAGAGAGGAAAAGAAAGCTGTGTTCTAATAGTGATTTCAGCACTGTCTTAAAGATCCAAGTATAGGTGTGCTCCAATTTAAGAAAACTGAGGGAATAAAAAGAATGCATGTTGCCAAATGGATAGATACAGGGGTTGGATGGAGAATTCATTTTATAGAAGGAGCCTTCACTATGACAGAATTCATCCACTGAGTTCCTTAAATTAACTCCTCTGGTGAATTCAAGATTTGATTTGCAAAGAGTCAGTTATCACATAACTTTTTAGAAGTGTGTCTGCCACAGGTTTACTTTAGTAATACTATTTGTAAAATATGCATATTTTACAATACACAGTCTGTGTACCAACATAAAGAGCAGATTTCAAGAATTTTATTTTCCTGATTTTTCGTAACACCATATGACCTGTGTAGGTTTACAGGTGGGTCAAAGCATAAAAGCAGGATTATGAGTACTGTCTAGAGAGAAGGAGAGAGACATGATGGTACCAAGAGAGGATTAGAATTATATGGGCAAGAGACATAAAAAGGAAAAAAACACTTAAAATTTTTGGCCAGTTTTGATTTCTGGGAAAGCCACCTTGCTTTCCATCTCTGGTGTACCTCTCACCTCTGACCAGTTAGTTTAATTTTTCTCTCCTGCTGATCTCCTATAAACATTTCAGCTCTTAAACATAGAAATTATCCATGAGAGTACAGATAGCATCATTTAATGAAGCAAAAATAGAATAACCAATGACACATTCCTGGAATGATTAAGAGGTTCGATTAGCAAGTACTGGAAATAAGGGGGAAAGTACCTTATTTGAAAGTAAGAATGCAACTTTGTTAAGCACAACCCTGGATCATAAAGGCTATGGGCTTGGATGGGGGTGCCCTTAAATGTCAAAGTTACAGCTAGAAAGACCGCCCTTGTCCTGAATTACCAACAACCATGGAAATTTGCAGACGTTCCAACAACTGCAGCACTGTAGAAAATGGACAAAATTGTAAAAACTTTTCAGAACTTCTAGCAAATTGCAGTTAAACACCCAAAATATATGAAATAAATGAATTTCTAAAGGGCATCTTCCCACATCCAAAAAAAGCATCAGCTGTTTCCTTCATCCATCATGTAACAATCAGCATATATCAAGTTCTGAAACTACCATCTCTAGCTCTACTAGGACAGGCCTCTTGAAAATGTACATTTCAAGAATCATAACTTCTTTCCATTTCTTTAGATCTTCTTTTTTTTTTTTTTTTTTTTTTTTTTTAATTAATTAATTAATTTATTTATGGCTGTGTTGGGTCTTCGTCTCCGCGCGAGGGCCCCCTCCAGCCGCAGCAAGCGGGGGCCCCTCTTCATCATGGTGCGTGGGCCTCCCACTATCGTGGCCTCTCTTGTTGCGGAGCACAGGCTCCAGACGCGCAGGCTCAGTAGTTGTGGCTCACGGGCCTAGTCGCTCCACGGCATGTGGGATCCTCCCAGACCAGGGCCCAAACCCGTGTTCCCTGCATCGGCAGGCAGACTCCCAACCACTGCGCCACCAGGGAAGCCCTTTAGATCTTCTTTAATTTCTCTCAATAATGTTTTTGTAGTTTTCAGTATACATTTTTTTCCAAATATAAATACATTTTTCTTACCCTTCTTTTGTTAAATTTATCCCTAGATGTTTATTCTTTTTGATGCTATAACATATAAGTAGAATTTTCTTAATTCCATCTTTGTATTGGTCATTGTTATGGTATAGAGATACAATTGATTTTTGTATTTCGATCTTGTGTCCTGCAATCTTGCTAAAACTCATTTATTACTTCTAACGGTTTTTAGCAGAATCCTTAGGATTTTCTGTATACAAGATAATGTCATACTAGCCTCATAAAATGAGTTGAGAAGTGTTCCCTCTGCTTCTATTTTCTGGAAAACATTACAGGTAATTGGTATTATTTACTCCTTAAATATTTGGTAGAATTCACTGGTGAAACCATCTGGGCCTGGGCTTTTTTACAGAAATTTACATGATGATTCTAAAATTCATATGGAATTGCAAGGGACCCAGAATAGCCAAAACAATTCTAAAAAAAGAAGAACAAAGTTGGAGGATTCACACTTCCCAATTTCAAAATTTTCTACAAAGCTACAATAATCAAAACAGTCTGTTACTGGCATAAGGAAAGGCATATAGGTAAAAGAATAGAATTGAGAGTTGAGAAATAAACCCATACATCCATGGTCAGTTTTGGACAAGGATACCAAGACCATATGATGGGGAAAGAATAGTCTCTTCAGCAAATGGTCCTGGGATAACTGGATAACCACATGCAAAAGAATGAATTTGGGGCTTTGCTTCACACCATATAGAAAAATTAACTCAAAATAGATCAAAGACCTAAATGTAAGACATAAAACTCTTCGAAGAAAACTTAGGAGTAAATCTTCGTGACCTTGTGTTAGGCAGTGGTTTCTTAGATACAACACCAAAAGCACAAGTGACAAAAGAAAAAATGAACTGGACTTCATTAAAATTAAAAACATTTGTGCTGCAAATGATATCTGCAAGTAAGTAGAAAGACAACCTATAGAATGTAACAAAATATTTGCAAATCACATATCTGATAAGAATCTTGTATCCAAAATATGCATAAAACTCTTACAACTTAACCATAAAAAGACCAATAACCCAAATGAAAAACATGCAAAGGATTTGAATAGACAATTCTTCAAAGAAGATGTACAAGTGGCCAATAAAGACATTAAAAGATATTCAACATCATTAGTCATTAGAGAAATGCAAGTCAAGTCTGCAATGAGATACCACTTCATACCCACTAGAATGGCTGTCATCAAAAAAGATGAACAATAGAAGGTGTTCAAGAGGATATAAAGAAATTAGAGGCCTTATACACTGCTAGTAGGACTCTAAAATGGTACAGCCATTTTGGAAAACAGTTTGGCAGTTCCTCATAGTTAAACATAGAATTAAAATATATGACCCAGAACTTCTACTCCTAAGTATATACCCAAGAGAATTGAAAATGTATGTCCACACAAGAATTTGTATGCTAATGTTCATTGCAGCATTATTCACTATAGCCAAAAGGTAGGGAAAAATCAAATGTCCATTAACTGATAAATGTAAAATGTGGTATATCCATACAATGGGATATTGTTTGACAATAAAAAGAAAGGAAGTACTGCTAGAGGCTACAATATGGATGAAACTTGAAAACATTATGCTAAGTTAAAGAAGCTAGTCACAAAAGACCACATATTTTATATTCCATTTGTATGAAATATTCAGAGTAGGTACATCTATAGAGACAGAATGTAGATTAGTGGTTGCCAGGGCCCAGGAGCTTTCAAGAAAAATGAGGAGCAGTGACTGCTAATGAGTACAGGGTTTCTTTTTCGAGTGATAAAAATGTTCTAAAATTGATTGTGGTGAGGTGAACATACTAGAAGCCATTGAATGGGTAAATTGTATGGCATGTAATGTATAGCTCACTAAAGCTGTTTTCGTTTTTTTAAAGAAGAGGAAGAAGCAGAACTTCTGGGGTTTATAGTAGACTTGTTATGTATTTTAGTGACCAGAAAAGAAATTTTTTTCTGAATAATCAACCTTCTGTTTTTCTGTTCAGTGGAAAAAATGGATAAAGAAACTGAGGGATTAACTCAAGAGATTCCTCAGACTCAGAATTCTGATCATTGTTTTACTCGTTTAAATAATATAGATTTTATATAGCAATCCACAGTTAAAACATCCTCTCTGCAGTACAGACTTTCTATTGGGGGTGCTTTTCACATGAAATAGAAATCAAAGCCATTGGTTACCCTTCATATATAAAACACAAGTCCAGACACTTGCCAGGATGGCTTTAAAAGTCTGGCCTTAGCCTATCTTTCTAGCCTCATCACCTACCACTCCCTGCTCTAGCCAGTTCTTTTTTTTCACAACTCCTCTGTGCCTTCCTATGTGCTCCCTCTGTCTAGAATGTCCTACAAACCTCTTCTCTTCCTGGAAAACTACTTCTCCTTCAAGACACAGCTTAATTGTCACCTTCCTGGAGTTCTTCCTAACTCCCATAGACAGAATTAATTGCTCTTGCCTCTGTTTTAATGGTATTTTATTTTTGCCTCTAGCATATCGTGTTATATTATAATGTGTTAGTTTAGCAGTCTTTGACAGCTAAGCCTTCAATAACAGAAACCAGGTGTTACTTCTGTATTCACTGAATGTACCAAGTATATGCCTGGCCCATGGTAAGAAAATAATCAATGTTGGATGGATGGATAGATAGATAGGCAGATCGATAGATAGATAAATTGAGTCAGCTTGCTGGTTGTGGTCTAGAAAATGAAGCATAAAATAACAGTCTTCCCTACCCAGCTTCTTGAGTATCAGCAATACATAAGTATTACCTGAGTCACTCTGGAGTGTCTAGTATCATGGAAGAACTAAATATATGTAAAAATCATGATCCCTGCCCTTAAGGAACTTATGTAATTGAACAGATAAGATTCAGATGTGTGATGTAACTAGAAAACAACATAAAATAGCATATAATAGAGTGTTCAACAATTTAGAGCAGATTATAATTGCCTTCAGAGTTCAATGAAAAAGAAACTATATTTTGTTCCTACTCTCAGGTAATAGGGCTTCAGGGCACAGCATTTCAGGCAACTGAGGGCCCTAGAAGTGCCCCCTAAGTAGATTTCCAAAATGGCAACAGGAAGCTAACAGCTACCAGCACCATGGTGGACAAGCAGTAAGCTGCACAAATAATCCCCAAGCTGGCCTAGTCAAGGGAAAAGCAAGTCGTGGCTCCTTGGAGCATTTTTAAAGCTTTTAGGCTCTCTTCTACTCAGTAGGGAATCCCTGTATCTTTATCTCTTTTACAGAACTTTTTTAAAAATCCACTTATTCCCAAGTATTTATCAAGTGCTATATTAGTTTCCTATTGCTGCGCTAACATTATCACCCATTTAGTGGCTTAAAACAACAGGAATTTATTCCCTTACAGTTCTGACAGCCAGAAGTCCAAAATGAGTCTTACACAGCTAAAATCAGCATGTCAGCAGGGCCACGCTCCCTCTGGAGGCTCTAAGGGAAATATCTGTTTCCTTGCCTGGTGTCTAGAGCTATATTCCTCGCTCATGGTCCCTTCCTCCATCTTCAAAGCCAGCAGCGCAGCTTCTTCTTTCTGACTCTGCTTCCACTGTGTGGCCTTCTCTTTTGTGTCAACTCTCCCTCTGCCTCCCTCTTATAAGGACACTTATGTTATGATCACATTAAGGGCATACCCAGATAATCCCGGATAATCTCCCCATCTCAAGATCCTTAACTTACTTACATCTGGGCATTAAAACGTGGACAGCTTTGGGGACCATTATTCATCCTTCCATGAGTACCTACTGCATAGCCAGCACTGTGCTAGGCACTTTATACCTCTGCTGCACTTATTGTATCATAGTTTCTCTCTCCTGCCACACTGTAAACTCCTGGAAGAGAGAGTCCATATTGTTTTCCCTCTCACAATGCTTAGCATGTGGCCTTGTTTGTAGTATTATATAGACACCCAGTAAATGATTAATGAATGATATGAGCCACGCACTGTCACATAGTCGAATTTAAGTTAATTTCATTCAAAAAATGTTTATTGAGTCAGAGAGGGGAGTGGTCTTTGATATCAGAATAGTCAGATACAATTCAGCAAACAGTTGTTGAGCTCCTACTATGAGCCCGATACCTTGCTGGTTTTTAAAAATAAGGATGGGAATAAGGCTATCCTGCCCCTGAGGAGAAATAGTGAGCAGCTAAGTGTGCCTGGGCTGGCTAAGAAAGGTCTGGTTGGTGGAGAAGCCATGTCCCAGTCCACGGGCACCTTTGAGGGGTGCAGGTTAGTGGATGCCCCATCCAGAAGGAACTCCAGGGATCATCTAGCACCACCACCACCACCACCATCACCCCCAATCAACACCCCACCTTCACCTCCCTGTCTGCTGTTGAAATTCCCTCTCCAGCATCACTGCCTAGCATTCCCTAGCCTCATTGCACACCTCTCATCGCAGGGAGTTCACTTTCCCCAGCAGCAGCCCATTTGACCCTCAAGCCATTCTAAAAGTTAAAATTCTTTCTGCCCTTGAGCTAAAATAATGCTTTTCCCAGCTCTTCTGCCTCCTGCAGCCACATAGAATAGTCTGCTTTCTTAGTCCAGCACAGCCTTTCAGATATTTCTAGAGACTCCCCTAAGTCTTATCTTCTTATTCATCTGTTTATTCAGTCAACAGATGCTCTCTGGGGACTTCCCTGGTGGTCCAGTGGTTAAGACTCCGCGCTCCCAATGCAGGGGGCCTGGGTTCGATCCCTGGTCAGGGAACTAGATCCCACACACATGCCGCGAGTAAGAGTTCTCAAGCCACAACTAAGGATCCCTTGAGCCGCAACTAAAAGGAGCCCGCTTCCCGCAACTAAGACCCAGCACAACCAAATAAATAAATATTTTTAAAAACGCTCTCTGAACATCTCTTGTGTGCCTGCCACTGTGCTAGGCACTTGAGATACAGACACAAGTGGAACAAAAGTCTGTCCTCAAGGAGCGCCCAGTCTAGCCGGGAGGCAGCCATGTGAATAGTGTGACAGGGCAAGTGTTCTGGCAGAAGGAGATACAACGGACTGTGGGGTTTGGGGCTGGAGACTAACCAGCTACACCCAGGGCTCTTAAGAGGTCAGGAAGGTGCTTTTTGAGCTTGGTCTCAGCCATTCACTCAGTATTTATTGAGTACCTACCATACATCAGGTACTCTGCTAGGTGCTAGGGATACAGTAATGACCTAGGAATTTACCAGGCAGAGTATGCCAGACAAAACGATCAACATTTGCAAAGTCAAGTAGGCCTTCACTTATTTAAACATTTGTTTTGGTTGTTGAATTTTTTACTGTATTCCAGGCAAAGATGCTAGGCTCTGAAGATATAGAGATACAGTCACTGTCCCTGACTTCAAGAAGCTTGTAGTGAACTGGGAGATACTGACAAGTAAACTAGCATTCTGACTTAATGTGGTTAATGGTTGTAATAGGCACAGGGTGCTAGAGAAGCATAAACTAAGACACTAAGCTCAGCGGGGCTGTGGGGAGGTACTGTGTTCAGAGCAGGCTTTGTTGAAGTATTGAGTCTGTTGTGATGCTTGAGCTGAGTGTTCAGGGGCAAAAAAGTGTAAGCCAGGCAGATACAAGGGAAAAGGATAAGGAAAAGGGAACTGAACATGCAGAGGTGGGAAGGCATGAGAGAATAAGATTTGTGAGGAGAGTTGTCAAGAGTTGAGTATGGCTGAGTCAGGAAGTTGGTATGGGCCAGTGGCAGGAGGTGAGGCTGGGAACTGAGATGAGGCCAGATCCTTAAGGACCTTGTGTACTATACTGAAGTGTTTGGGCTTTATCCTGAAGGCAGTGGGGAGCCAGAAAAGATCATTAAGCAGGGAAGTGACACAATCAGATTTTTCTTTGACAAAAATAACTCTGGCCACAGTGTGGAGGATTAAATCCAGGGGATGAGAGTAAAGGCAGGAAGACGGGTTAGAAGGCTGGTGCAGTCAGCCAGGTGGGTGATAATGAGGGCAGTGGCAGAGGAAACAGGAAGGAGGAGCCAGAAGGAGGATTTATGAAATAGAATCATCAGGGAGAGGAAGACAGAATAATCAAAACTGTCAGTAGGGTTGCCAGTTTTAAAAATGACGATAGGATTGCAGGAGGAAAAGTGGGTTTCAGGAGTGATGATGAATTCATTGTTGGTCATGGCGTCTCTGCTCTGGGGTACCTGAGAGGCAGCACGATGTCTGGTAAGCAGAGTCTGGAGTGCAGCAGAGTGATCTGGCCCTGAATGAGAATGGCATGTGGAAGCAACAGTCCTTAATTCAACAAATATTTATTGAGTGCCTAAACGTCTTATACACGGAAGGAGGTTCTTGAGTTTCCTGGGGTTACAAAGATGTGTAAGACAGTCTCTGCCCTCCAAGAGCCCTGCCTCGTCAGGAAAACAGATGTAGAAACAAACAACGATAAGGCAACAATAGAGGTCTGCACAGGATGTTGTTTCGGGAGCACTGACAAGAAGCACCTAACCTGAGGGCGAAGAGGGAAGGCCTCCTAGATTTAAGTGCTGTCTCAGCTGAATCTTGAAAAACAGGAGTTAACCATACAAAGAAAGAGAGGGAAGGGTCCGGGCAAAGGGGACAGCAAAATCAAAGTCAGGGAGGCGGGAAAAAAAAAATGCAGTGTATACATTTCAGTATTGCTAGAGTACAAAATACCAGAGATGAAACTACAGTACATAAGGGCTGGGTCATGGAAGCCCTTATCTGCCATGTTCAGGTAGTTTGGACTATCAGCAATGGGGAACCAGTGTAGGTTCTAAGGAGAATGACATGGTCACAGCTGCATACAAGTGGGTCACTCTGATGATTGTGTTTCCTCCCCTAGAACACAAGCTCCATGAGGACAAAGATTTTTGTCTCAGTGCCTAGAATAGAGAGCATCTAGCAGACACTCAATAGATATTGTTGAATGAGGGAATTAACATAGAGCATCAATGTGAGGGGCCAAGATTAAAGGCAGGGAGGTTGTGACAATAATCCAATAATCCAGAGTGTAAATGATGAAGGCCTGGCCTGAGGTTGGCAGTGGGAGATGCAAAGGAGGTGCTGGAGTCAAGAACTATGTACTAAGCTTTGTAGGTAGATGGTGACACCTGCAATGATTTTATCCTCCTTTTATTTAACATACTGACGGTCTGCTGTGTCCTGGATACTTCTAGATGCCAGGGATGCAAAGATAATTAAGATATATGCCCTGCTCTTAGGAAGCTCTCAGTTTAGTGGGGTAGACAGACCAACCTGTGAAAAGATAGATATGGTACAATGTATGTATTATGTATTCGTCCTATGATAGAGTTCTGACTGGTGGGGGCACCATGTGTAAATGGCTAACCCATGTGGGGAAAGGCTTCATGGTTGTGACATTCGAGCTGGTTGTCAGACACGGAAAAGGGGGTTGCCAGGCAGAGCAGGGAGAGTATGGAATTTGGGGTGAAGAATCACGTGCGGGTATGTAGAAGTGTGAAAGGGTTTGGTCAGGTTCCAGGACCAGTGAGAAGCTTGGTGTGGCTCCGCTACAGGGATGGCAAGTAAGTTTTACCTCATGTGCTAACTGCACATCATGCTGATTCTACCTCCTAAATGTTTCTTGACTCCAACCCCTTCTTTGTACCCCCCACTGCCAATCTCAGGCCAGGCCTTCATAAAGGGTTGTATTAAGAAAGATTCTGAGGCCCCATCGGGGCTTAGTGGGAAAAAGTAATGTGATCAATTAGCAATGTCTGCCATGGGTGCAAAAAAGAGGAATAGCAAGTATGCATGTCACATCCCTGGGCTAGAGGATAGGAAGTTGGGAATGGCAGGAACTGGTACCTTAGAATCCAGTTTCGAGACTGCTGAGATTGAAGTACTTATGAGCTAGAGGTGTTCAGCTGATTAGTAGATAGAGAACTCAGAAGATAGGTCAGTGATGAAGATGTAGATTTTTTGGAGTTATCTGTGAGCAGAGCAGAAGCGGATAAACTTTTCCTGTAATCGTCCAGATAGTAAGTATTTTAGACTTTGCAGGCCACAAGGTGTCTGTTATACCTATTCAACTTTGCTGTTTTAGCTTCAGAGCTACCATAAACAATATTTAAGTGAGTGGGTATGGCTGTGTTCTGGTAAATCTTTATTAACAAAAACACATCAGGCTGGATTTGGCTTGTGGGCTGTAATGTAGATGATATACAGCATACAGTCACAGGATGTAATATAGTCTAGTTGGCATCAGACAAGACTTGGGTTTCAGTCCCAACTCTGTACATACTAATTTTGTGACTTTGGGCAAGTCAGTTAAACTTTCCTGACTCCGTTTCCCCCTCCATAAAATAGAGCTTCGTGCTAGTACCTGCCTTATGTGCTTCCTGTGAGGAATAACTTAACGGAGCTATTCCATATAAGCACTAATTACAGTACCTGGCACATGGTAAATGCTCAATAAATGTTTGCAATTATTCATATCATTATTACTATCGGGATTGTTCATGTTGTTAGAGATTTCAATTAAGATCATAAGAATGGATAAGATTACTGAGGAAAAGTGGGTGGGGCAGAGTGAAGAGAGAGCATCAACATTTAAGGGGCAAATAGAGAGGAAGAAGCCAGAGAAGGAACTGGCAGCATTGTAGAAGGGGACTCAGAAAGAAGTAGTGTACAGGAATCTAAGGAAGGAAACTCTTTTAAGAAAGGGATGAGAGGCAAATGTCGTCCACATTAGAAAAATGAGCAAAGGACATGAAAAGGCAGTTATCCAAAGACATATAAAGAGGCAATAAACATATAAAAAGTTGTTCATCTTCACTGGTAATCAAAGACATGAAAGCAAACTCGTGTGTTTTTGTTGTTCGTCTGTGAGATTGGCAAAGATTTAAAAGACCAAACAGTGTTACGAAGGCTATGGGGAAACAGGCACTCCTGTGTACTTACTGGTGGGAATGTAAATTTTTTTGGACTTCCCAGAGGACACTTTAACAATATGTATCAAAATGAAAAATAAGCACATTCTATGAGACAGCAATCTTACTTCTGGGAATTTACCCCAAAGGAGATAGACAATTGTACAAATGGATTTTTAAAACACATGTAATGACATTGTTCCCAGCATCATGAGAGCAGAAACAATCTAAAATATTCAACAGTAGGAGAATTATTACGGCAGATACACACAGTGGAATAGTATTCATCCATTAAAAGTTATGACATAGCTCTATATTTATTGACATGGAAAGATGTCCATGACATATTATGGAAGGTTATAAAGCAGCAATGTAACGTTTTCTTCATTAAATAAAACTTCGCTTCCTAGCAAACGGTGGTTTTGGTTTTTTTCCCCGATAGTGAGATTTCGGGTCATTGCACTTTTTGTTAAAGTTTAAATAGTTGAACATATTTTATTGAGCATGTGTCATTTATAGGAACAGTAACAAGTAGTGTGCTGGTAAACCAGATCTCTGAAAAAAAGTGAAGCCCTAAATTTGTAGCGTTTGCTAATTTCAGTGATATAAATAATCCCAAGGGCTTGCAAAATTCCTGAATATTGAATAGTCAGATCTCACTAGCTGGTTATGACACAACACTGACAATAACTCTATTTCAAACAAAAGAAAGAATCAGGGTATGCTTACCAGTGTCAGATGCTGATCAAATAAGTTGAAGATTAAAAATTACTTGTCACTTGTGAACCTGGTAAAAGGGATGTAAGTGGAACAGAGAGTTGCAGAGTAAATGGGAAAGAAGGAAGTGGAGAAAGCAAGCAATTTTGTAGAAAACCAAAGGAAAGAAATAGTCACTTGAGGGAGATAATCAAGGAAAGTTTAATTGGGCAGGGTGGGGGGAGGTTTGGGAAGAAATACCAAACAGGAGAAGTAAGAACTTTTTCATTTTTTACTTTTGAATAACCTTTAGAGTTCACAGTGTGCACATGAATGTTCTTGAAACAACCCTTAGAGTTGGTGTTATCATTCCCGTGTTGTGTGTGGGGAACCTGAGGCTCAGAAAGGGGAAGTGCCTTGCCTCAAGTGTCACAGAGAGTGAGCCATATTTGTGTGTGCCTGTTGGAGTCCACCCACTGGTTAAGCCCTGAAAATACCAAGATGGAGAAAATGTGGCCACTAACACCTATACCCCAACCCTTCTTCAACCTGGGTCTTCCTCTCCCATGGTTTTAGGTTATTTTTCTGCTCATCTTCGGTAGGCCATGGTAAGCCATGAACCTGGATATGGATTGTTTGTCCCTGCTTTGGAGGAGAGGAGAAGAAAGTCTAGCATGGGAGGGCAAGGGTTATTAGTGACAATGAAGTTGAGTCTGTTGAGGACTGAGAAGGGTCTGTGGGATTTGGCAATCAAAGGATTACTGGTATAATTTTCAGTGCTGTAAAAAGAGCAGACTGAAGAGCAAATGAACGATGAGAAAATAAAGGCAGTGGAGAAGGAGACAGGTTGAGAGAGAGAGAGAAGGGGAGTTATAGATGAGGCTTAGTAAAATATGGATAATTTTTAAAGCACTTCTTTGTAATGCTCAAATTATCCCAAATTTGGCCAATAGAGCCCCTTCAAGCCAGCTCCTATGTGTTTTTCACATGACCCCATCAGTTCTTTAGTGCATCTTTGCTTTCTGGTGAACAACGTTTCCCCAATTCACACTGGAATCAGCCAGTTCTCTCAGGAGCTCTGGTTCCTGAGGACAGGAAATGGTATTTCAGTACCACAGTCTAGGCATTAGGTATGCTCAGTGCTACTGATGTGCACTGCTTTTAGGCCTTTTCTGTAGACTGGGCTAGGAAATATATTTTTAAAAAATTGTGAAAGTATTAATGGAAATGGATTATAGTGGTAAAATAATAATGATAATAATAATCCATTAGTCCAACGGGGAGGGTGAAGGGTAAGCTGGGACGAAGTGAGAGAGTCACATGGACATATATACACTACCAAATGTAAAATAGGTAGCTAGTGGGAAGCAGCTGCATCACACAGGGAGATCAGCTCCGTGCTTTGTGACCACCTAGAGGGGTGGGATAGGGAGGGTGGGAGGAAGATGCAAGAGGGAGGAGATATGGTGGTATATGTATACATATAGCTGATTCACTTTGTTATACAGCAGAAACTAACACACCATTGTAAAGCAATTATACTCCAATAAAGATGTTATAAAAGTAATAATCCATTAGTCCAAAGCGATATTCTGAAGCAGGGGGTGGGGGGGGTGAGGGGAGATCTTCTTTCCAGAAGAATACTAGCTAATAAACGTAGAAGGAAGATAGAATAGAAAATCACTATTTTGCAACCCCCAGTATAATACTTGATTTTGGCAAAGATCATCAAACTGCTGGTAAAACCATTGGGTAAAAAGTTCTTGGGGAACAGGATATTCACACAGTCTCAAATTATCACCCCACAGATTCCTTGATAATTACAAATGTACATTTACAATGGGAAAATCTGGCAGTCACTAGGTTAAACAAGTGATTAAACCCAGCATTGTCAATACCAGGACAACCTGACATTGTGCCTCCCGATGTAATGTAATAAGAAGTACAGAACACCACTTATGAAATATTCTTGCCAAAAATGTTTAACCTGAATCTAAATATGCAGAAACACTTAGACAAACCCAGAATGTGGGACATTCAATAAGTCAACTGGCCTGGACTCTCCAAAAAGCCATTATCACGAAAAACAAAAGAAGGTTAAGGAATTGTTCTAGAATAAAAGAGAACAATGAGCTCTAACAATCAAAGGCAGCGTGTCAACCTTGAATGGATTCTGAATGGGGGGTGGGGTGGATCACAAACAACTATGAAAGACGTTTTTGGAATAATTTGGTAAATTTGAGTATGTAATATACTTTAGATGATATTATTGAATTAATGTTGATTTTTCTTGGGTATGATAATGTAGAAGACTTTCTTAGGAGATGCATGCTGAAGTATTTAGGAGTGAAGTATCCTCATATTTGTGTCTTACTTTCAAATGGGTCAGCAATAAGTGGGGGGGAGAGAGAAATAGAGACAGAGAGAGAGAGAGAGCGAGCACTGCACGTATGTGCACGTGTGCATGCGTGCTTGCATGTTTGTGTTTGGAGAGAGAACAAATGTGGAAATTAGTAGCAATTTGTGAATCTAGGTGAAAGATACATGATTGCTTGTTGTCCTATTCTTTCAGCTGTTCTGTAGGTTTGAAAGTTTTTGAAATAAAGAGTTAGAGAAACACTTCTTTTTAAAACCTTTGAAAATGTATGGTTGAAATTGAACAAGTGGTGCTGAGACAGTTGGATCCACAGATGCAAAAAGATAACATTAGACCTTTGCCTCATACCATACACAAAAATGATCTCAAAATGGATGAGACCTAAATGTAAGAGCTAAAATTATAAAACTTTTGGAAGAAAACAGGAGAAAATCTTTGAGACTTTGGTAAGGCAACGATTTCTTAGATGCAACAACAAAAGCATAATCCATAAAACAAAAAATTGATAAACTGGACTTGATCAAAATTAAAAACTTATACTTCAAAAGACATCATTATGAAAATGAAAATACAAGTCATAAACTGGGAAAAATAATTTGCAAATTACATATCTGATAAAGGTCTCATATCCGTAATATACAAAGAACTCTTACAATTCAATAATAATAAGACAGACAACCCAATTTAAAAATGGGCAAAAGATTTGAATAGACATTTCACCAAAAAGATATATGAACAGTTAATAAACACATGAGAAGATGCGCGATATCACTAATCATTAGGGAAATGCAAATTAGAATCAAAATGAGATACTATTATACACCCACAAGAATGGCTGTAACAAAAAGACAGACAGTAAATGTTGAGAAACTGGAACCCTCATACAACTGGAATCCTCATAAATTGCTGGTGGGAATGTAGAGTGGTGCAGACACTTCAGAGAACAGTTTAACACTTTCTTAAGTTAAATATAAATTTATCATACATCCCAGCAATTCCACTCCCAGTAGAAATAAAAACATATATCTACAAAAAGACTTACATGTGAATGTTCATAGCAGCTCTATTCTATTCTGTTCTGTTTGGTTATTAATAATGACCAAAAAGTGAGAACAACCCAAATGTCCATCTGCTAGTGCATGGATAAACAAAATGTGGTATATCTATATAACAGAATACTATTCAGAGATTTAAAAAAAGAAGGAAAAACTGATACATGCTACGATGTGAATGAACCTCAAAAACATGCTCAGCAATCATGCTCACAGGCATTTACCCAATTGAGTTGAAAACTTAATGTCCATTCAAAAACCTGCACACAAATGTTCATGGCAGCTTTATTCATAATTGCCAAAATCTAGAAGCAACTAAGAAGTCCATCAATAGGTAAATGGATAAGCAAACTCTTACATCCATGCAATGGAATATCATCAGCAATAACAAATGAGCTACTACATATTATATAATTGAAATTAGCTAAGAGTATAACAAATATTCTCACCAAAAAAAAAAAAAAGATAAATATGTGAGGTGACGGATGTGCTAATTAATTAGGTGGGAGCAGTCCTTTCACAATGTACATGTATATCAGATCACCAAGATGTACACTTTAAATATCTTACAATTCTATGTCAGTTATACCTCAGTAAAGCTGATATTTTAAATGACCTATCAAGCCATGAAAAGACATGTAGAAAATTTAAATGCATATTGCTAAGTGACATAAGCCAATCTGAAAAGACTACATACTATATGATTCCAACTATATGACATTCTGGAAAAGGCAAAGCTATAGAGGCAGTAAAAAATAAAAAAAGATAGGTGATTGCCATGGGCTTGGAGGAGAGGGGAGGAATAATTAGGTGGAACACAGGGGATCTTTAGGGCAGTGAAACTATGATGTGATTCCGTAATGGTGGATACATGACATCATATGTTTGTCAAAACTCACATGACTGTACAACACTAAGAGTGAACCCTAATGTAAGCTATGTATTTCAGTTAATAGTAATATATCAATATTATAACAAATGTAGCATGCTAATGCAAGATGTTAATAGGGGAAACTGTATGCAGGGGAGAGGGTATATGGGAATTCTCTGTCCTACCTGTTCTGTTTTTCTGTAAAACCAAAACTTCTTAAAAAAAACTATTAAATAAAAAAAAACATTATGCTAAGTAAAAGAAGCCAGATAGGAAAGATCACATATGTATGCTTCCATTTATGTAAAATGTCCAGAAAGGCAAATCTATAGAAACAGAAAGTAGATTAGTGCTTGACTGGGTCTGGGGGTAGAAACAGGGATCAACTATAAATAGGCATGAGGAGTCTTATTGAAGGGATGAAAATGTTCTGAAAGGGGATTATGGTAATGGTTGACCAACTCAGTAAATTTATTAGAAATCATTGCATTGTATGCTTAATATGGGTGAATTTTATGGTATCTAAATTATACCTTGATAAAACTGTAAAGATATGCATTTGATCTCACAACTTAAAACTGTTTGTTATACATTAGTTCCTTATAACTGTGAATCATATAAATAATGTATAGGGAGATTCCATGTTCATTGATCAGAAAACTTAATATTGTTAGGACGACAGTACTCCCAAGTTGATCTACAGATTCAACACAATCTCTGCCAAAATCCAAGCTGGCTTTTTGTAGAAATTGACAAGCTGATCCTAAAATTCTTGTGGAAATGCAAGAGACCTAAAATAGCCAAATCTTGAAAAAGAACAAAGTTGGAGGATTCACACTGTAATCAAGACAGTGTGATACTGGCATAGAATAGGCATATTGATCAATGGAATAGAATTGAGAGTTCAGAAATAAACCCTCACATTTATGGTCAATTGATTTTTGACAAAGATACTAAGACAATTCAATAGGGAAGGAACAGTTTTTTCAGCAAATGGTGCTGGGACAACTGGATCCACATGCAAAAGAATGAATTTGGACCTCTGCTTCATACTATACATAAAAATTAACTCAAAATGGATTATAGACCTAAAAACTAAACTATAAAACTCTTACAAGAAAGCACAGGAGTAAATCTTCATAACCTTGGGTTAGGCAAAACCTTCTTAGATACATCACCAAAGCACAAGCAACCAAAGAAAAAATAAATAAATTGGACTTCATCAAAATTAAGTTATTTGGGACTTCAAAGAACACCATCAAGAAAGTGAAAAGACAACCAATAGAATGGGAGAAAACATTTGCAAATCATATATCTGATCAGAGGTTTGCATTCAGAATTTATAAAGAACTCTTGTAACTCAGTAATAAAAAGACAAATAACCCAATTCAAATATGGGTGAAAGATTTGAATATGTTTATCTAAAGAGGATATACAAATAGCCAAAAAAAAACACATTAAAAACATCATTGTTCATTAGAGAGATGCAAACTGAAACCACAATGAGATACCACTTCACACCCACTAGGATGGCTAAAGTCAAAAGGATAGATAATAACAAATGCAAGTGAGGACAGGTAGAAATGAGAACCCTCATACATTGCTGGTGGGAATGTAAAATGGTGCAGCCAGTTTGGAAAACAGTTTGGCAGGTCCTCAAAAGCAAACCATATAACTGCATATAATCATGCACACCATTATCCATTTGATGTTTCTTAGGAATAACAAGGCCAGTGTGGCTAGAGCAAAGAGAGTAGTGGGGACAGTGTCAGGAGAGGACAGAGAAGTTGACAGGGGCTCCATCATGCAAGACCTTGTGGACACCGCGGTAGGACTTTAGATTTTATTGTGAACGTGATGGACTTCTGAGCAGGGATTCTTGGGACTTAGTGAGTTTGTAGTATCCATTGTAAGGAGTGAGAAAGAGACAATTAGAAGTCAACGATGACTGAGCAGCCTTGAAGACCCACCTGTACTGGGAACCATAAAGGTGTAATGGTGTACATCTGCAGTTACACGGTTTATTCCAACAGCACTTGACCATCCTCGCTTTGGGAGCAGAATAAACATTCAAGTGGTCAGACTGATTTAAGGTTGGGATTTGAAGTTCAGATGCTAGAAGGAAACTGGCTAAGGTGGTTTACCAGGGTAAACTAATTCCTAAGTGCGTGCTCAAGTAGGTTCTTACAGAGAAAAATTGAATTTCCAGGAGCCCTTAGGGAAGGAAATACTGTATTTCTGCCTTTTGCCTTCTTTCACTGCTTTGCTGTAAGCAATTAGAAGCAATTAATTTAGTGAAAAGAACATTAAGAGTCAGAAGACGTAAACATGAGCCTTAGCTCTGTTGAGAGCCTTAGTCTCTTCCAGTGACTGTGACACCAAGGGTAAACTGTCAAAGCTGCCAGCGATAAGAAGGCTAAAGAAGTCATCTTTCTTGGGTAAATCATTCCAAGAAATTCACTTTGTGCCATTAAATAAAACTCTTCAACCTTTTTTGGCAACAATTCTTCTGAATTTCATCATGTCTGACCAAATTTCACCCATTTGGCCTTGTGCTAATGATCACGTATACAATATCCCTTCATAGAAGAAAAGAGAGTTCAAATCAGATGCTATACCTCCTCTGCTCAAAACCCTCCAATGTCTTCTCATCTCATTGAGAATAAAGTCCAAACTCTGTGTGATGGCCCCTGTGATTTGGTCCCATCAGAACTCATCTTGTACCACTCTCCCTCATTAACTGTGTTCCAGCCACACTGGCCTTTCTGCTTCTCAAATAGGCCAAGGGAGTTCTTTCCTGCCTCAGAGCTTTTACAATGCTGTTCTCTCTGCCTGGAAGACTTCTCCATCTCAGTATGGGTGAGTTTCTTTTCACTTTTCAGGTCTCTGTTTAAACATCACCCATTCAGAGAAGCTTTCCTGACCAACCTATATGAAGTAGCCCCCCACCCAGACCCCATTACTCTCTATCACATTACTGTGTTATTTTTGTAATATCGCTTGTCACAATATATTGTTTTCTTGTTTGTTTTTGTATTTTTCCATCTGCTTCCACACCCCCTACCCTCCAGACACCGCAAGATCCTTGAGAATAAGCTGTTATCTGTATTATCTGTTCATCATTATTCTCAGAGTATAGAACAGAGTGAGTGTTCAATACAAATGTATGTGTTGAGGGAGGAAGGAAGGGAGAAGCCTCATTTGTGACTTGTGCCCAGTAAGTAATCCCTCATTAAGATTATTCCTCAAGATGTTTAGAGCAATGAAAATATTCTGTATGATACCATAATGATGAATGCTTAGTAGTCTACATTTGTCCAAATCCACAGCATGTACATCAAGAATGAACCTTAACGTAAACTGTGGACTTTGGGTAATTATGATGTGTCTCTGTGGGTTCATCAGTTGTAACAAACGCACCACTCTGGTGGGAGATGTTGATAGGGGTAGGGCTATGCATGTGTGAGGGCAAGGGCCGTGGGGAAAATCTTTGTACTCTCCCCTCAATTTTACTGTGAATCTTAAAGTACTACAAAAACTGTCTTAATGAAAAAAATAAAATTAAAAAAGAGATACAGTTCTGGAAAACAATATTATTGCTCAAACCCTTAGTTATTTGTGTTGCCCTCTACTGGACTTTTTTTGTAAGTGGGATAAAATCCTGATTTCCTGACTGATCTTGAATATTAGAAAGAGGATTATCATTTAAAAAATTTTTTTAAATTTATTTTTATTGAAGTATAGTTGATTTACAATATGTTAGTTTCAGGTGTACAGCAAAGTAATGCAATTATACATATACATATATATATAATTTTTTTCAGATTCTTTTTCCTTATAGGTTATTACAAATAAGGAAGACTATCACATTGTAGACTTTCAGAGTCAGAAAGAACTGGAAGTCACCTATTCTAACCTCTTTCCACGTAGAAACCTTTTCCACAGCATCTATCCCAGGAATTCCTTAAAGGTGCTTCAGTAGCAGCTACAGGAAGTAGAGGGATTGCTAAACGTATAGGGTTCTGGACCCCCAAATGTCCATCCCCTACTCACACTGTAACCAGAGCAGTGCTGATTTTGTTTGTTTTATATGTTGGGATTCCACATAAAATTTCATTTGAAAAAAACATTCTGCTGCTTAAGAAACGTTTAAAAACTACTGATCCGACCTCTGCCCAAACATGCACACCGACTAGGAACTCGCCATCTTGATATTCCTTCATGCTGTTTCCACATCTCTGTCTTCAATATTTAAAGATGATGCTACTGACAGCAATCACCACTTATGCATGTGCTTGTCACTACAAAGACAAATGTACCCCAAATGGTTCTTTCTACATTTAAAGCCTGACCATTGGTTTGAGGGAGTAGCCATTAGTTGAAGAAGCCATTTATTTCCCAGATTCAGTCTACCAGCGGCCTACAGCTATGCTGCAATACTCAGAACCGCTTCAAAAATGACCTTCCAGCATATCTTCCACCCTCTTTATTTGTTTCACATTAGTGAATTACCTTCAATATTTCATTTCACCCTAGTGATATCCACCCACTTTGCCAATTGATTCAAGTCATTTCAATTTTAAGTGTGTCTGTCAAACAACACTGCCACATCTAACTTTATTTTGGGTCATACTTAATGCAAAGCTCCCTATTCTATCACACATTTAAAAAAAAAAGCTAATGACATGTCTCTAGATCTAGGACCAGCCTCTATGAAAACCCATGCTTTGTTTATTTGTTTGTATGTTTTAAGGGGGAGGTTGGGCAATGAGTCATGGGCCCTTAAAGTTTCCGGATTTGGGTACTGACCAGTCTATCTTTTAGTGATCTGTCCACATGTTTTTCTAGTTTATCATGTTTGAATTTGTAAATGTATAATCCAAAGGTTATTTTTCTCTTTATTCAAGGTAAATAATATGAATCTTTTTCTCCATTTTTTAGACATTTCACCATTCCTATAAATTCTTTAAAATTAAAAAAAAAAAGCTTTCTCCAGGGCCTATCATGTGCCAAGTACTGTGCTAGGTACTGACAGTATAAAGATGAATAAGGTACAGTCCTTGCTCGCAAAGAGTTTATAGTGTAATAGAGGAGGCAGGTACAGGAAGTAATCGTTGCAAGCCGGTTTGCTAAGCACTATGGTAGAGGTTTGAAGAAGCTACTAGAACACAAAAATAGGAATCAACTTTCTCTGCCTGGGAAAAGAAGGTGGAACTTCGGGACATCTTCACAGCTAGATCTTAAAGGATGGGTAGGAGGTTGTTAGGCAGAGGAGATGGAAGTCATTCTATGTCCAAGATGACATATATGCAAAGCCCCCAGACACTTGTAGAATATATTATGTTTAAGATAGGGGGAAAGTCTGATGCAGTTAAGTGTTGGATACTTGAGGGGGATGATGAGATGAGGCCTGAGAAACAGGCAGGGACAAAATTATGAAGGGCCTTGTGTCCTATGCTAAAGAAAGGATCTTTTTTTCCTGTGGGCACAGGGCCTCATTGAGGGGTTTTTAAGCAGGGTACTGATATTGTCAGAATCATGCTTTCGGACACTGTAATGAGCAGTGTAAAAGGTGCAATAGAAGAGGGAACTGTGGGAGGAATACAGCACTGCTAGAGGCTCTGGAGCATGCAGCCAATTCCTTTACCCTAGGATGTAAATCATTTTTGTTTCTCAACTGTGAAAGAGGACTAGCCATTTTTTCCAACTTCACATGGAGCTGATGAGAGTAAATGAGATCACAAGTCCCCTGAGCCTCTTAGAAGAAAGCTTCCAGGTTAGGGCTAGGCGGTTGGAAGTCGAGACAAGCATAGTCTACACCATATACTTTGACACTTACTCATGCACATCTTACATATTTTTTTAATATGTGTATTAGTCTTTTCTTACAACTCCATTCAACTCAGTCATAAGCTCTTCAAGGGCAGGGTCCATGATATCTTGCGTCGTCTACAACCCCTCATACAGAGACAGAGCACAGAATGAGTCCCCAGCACCTACCTGCAATTTGATCCCATACAGTGGCCCGTCTTATGTGAACTGCCTGAGACTGAGGCATCCGAGGAGGGCCACAGGACTAGTGGGAACCAGTAGTGATGTTATATTTCAGGGCTCTTTCTCTAGGGGTGACCACAAAGATTCCAAGCCTTGTTCAACCAGGCCTATGTGTGCCAGGAAGGCCGTTTACTTCCTGCCTTGGGCATGACACCTCCTTATTAAATATAAGACGTAAATCATGAAAGTTCACTTTGTATGAAATAGAAATAATTACCATTTCACTAGGAAGTCACAGTCTACAAGTGAAAGATGTTGAGTAGAATATATGTATATAATAATTGTGAATAACATTTCAGAATTTAACTAGTCCTTTGTTTGCAGAAAAGGTGTAAAAAGAATGCTCAGAATTTTATATCCTTTCGGGTATTTATAATTAACGTAGACATAACATGACAACACTCTAGATGTTTTTAATCCAAGTTTTAAACAGTGTCGGTAATACATGGTCAAATTTTGTGCAGGGGCTTCATCCAATGGCCAAAAGGATATTTGAGGAACATCCATATTTTTCCTTGTATGTCAAAAATTACCCTAAATTTGCATCAGCAGAAGCCAGAGAGTCTGAAAGCATTCCCTGCAATTTTAAAGCAAGCACCCTCCTCTCTCTCCTGATTCGACAGAGGTTGTGATCAGTTCACTGAACACAATGGCATTTCCTCCTATCCACACCTAATATAAACTCCAGCCAATTTAATGGGGTCTATTACGTAGGTTGGGGATGCGAGCACATAAATTCTTTGGCTCTTGAGATACTCGTCTTGTGTGCCAGAACCAGGTGCAGAAATACAAATACATATATATTAAGCCTGGGCCAGCTGCTTTGCCAGTGCTTTTGTGTTTTTTCTATTTAACTAGAAAAGGTTGAAGAGGCACGATTTCCATCAATTATACCTAAAATGTTATTTTTCTTGTAGAGGAAGAGAGTACATTTAATTCCTCAACCCAGTATTGATGTCTAAACCATTGAGGTTTTTAAGTTCATTGAATGAGAGTTTAAAGTAAAAAGTGATGTTTTTGATTAACCAGAATGCTCAGGGAGGGAATATTCTGGTTCAGGAAACAGTTGCACCACACTTTTTTTGTTGTTTTATACATATTCTTTAACCTCTTTAAAAACTTTATCTGTATATTTCTGCCTTGGTAAGCGCAGTAGACTGGAACTGGTTGAATCTTACTGCTATCACTTAAGAGTTACCCGGTGTTTCTACACCCTAGATTCTAATTGGCTAAAATCATTGGAGGTAGCGGATATTGACAAAATCTGGGCTGAACCTGGGGTACACGCTGGGAAATTGCTTTTGGAAACTTGTTTGGCTTCTTCTCATTTACTTCCTTCCCTAAAAGCAAACTATATGAAAGAAAAATTCACTAGCCAAGTGAAGACTTTGATTTGCTAATCTATACTTTACTGAATAAAAACATATTTTAGAGCAGGAAAATTCCACCTGTGTCATCTGAGAAAAATGTGCTAAAGAAGCTTAGATCCAGAGAAATGAGACCTTGTACGTCCAAAGGAAACAACAAGTAAATTCAGTTCATCATGACCTGTCTATTCAATTTATTCCCTAGCTGAGTTAATCTTACAACAATTTTCAGGGACCCACTCACCACTTTGATTCTTCTGTAGTGCAAATGTTAGGTTCTGTTTATAAACTACCTAAGATTCTTGGTGGTTAATCGAACTGCTTTGCACTTTTTCCGTTAGTTTACCTTGGACTGTATAATTATCCAAAGGGAAATATGGTCTGTGGATTCTAAAAGTGGCCTTCTGGCACTTTTCAACATAATGAATTCATATTCAGTTTTCTTGATTCATTTTCAGACAAATATTACCTATTTCTACTCTCCCAAGCCTTCATTTGTCTTCAGTAGTGACTGCTTATCATGCCAAATGGTGTGTAGAGAGTGAGAACTGTGTAGAATTATGCTGCTGTCACATTTATTTCCTGGATAACATTTTCGGTTTTGTCACACAGTTAATGGATTTGTTTCTGTTAACAAGTAGGGCCTTCTTGACCTAATCCTTTTTCCCACATATTCCTGTATAAATTCTAAATCCAAAGGTGCTAGCTTAGTAGCTAAATTGGATTTATAGAGGAAAGGACCACTGCAAAGTCAATTTGTGCAAATTTGATCCTGGGTCATTTCCTTGCCTTTGGTGGGGGGGTGCTTAAAAACTCATTTATCCCAAATCCAAATTACCTGAAAGTTGAAATGATTAAAGTTTGCTGGGTTATTGTAGGAAATATCTGGAGAGAAAAGTTGCTCCTAGAAGGATCTGTCAAGGTTCATTTTTTAACCAAGAAGTTCTTAAATCCAAATCAGAAAATGGCAAAGGGGATAGAAGCCACCATAAAAAGTAGTGAAGTGGTAAATTGGGAAAGACAAGTAAAGAGGTAGGAGAAAACTGACAAAATAGACTCATTTCACCAACGTTACAAAATTGAAATGGTGAGGATATGGAAGCAACCTAAATGTCCATCGACAAATGAATGGATAAAGAAGATGTGGCACATATATACAATGGAATATTACTCAGCCATAAAAGGAAACGAAATTGAGTTATTTGTAATGAGGTGGATGGACCTAGAGTCTGTCATACTGAGTGAAGTAAGTCAGAAAGACAAAAACAAATACCGTATACTAACACACATATATGGAATCTAAAAAAAAAAAAAAAAAAAAGTACTGATGAACCTAGTGGCAGGGCAGGAATAAAGATGCAGACATAGAGAACGGACTTGAGGATACGGGGGGGGAGGGGAAGCTGGGACGAAGTGAGAGAGTAGCATTGACATATATACACTACCAAATGTAAAATGGATGGCTAGTGGGAAGCTGCTGCATAGCACATGGAGATCAGCTCTATGCTTTGTGATGACCTAGAGGGGTGGGATAGGGAGGGTGGGAGGGAGATGCAAGAGGGAGGGGATATGGGGATATATGTATACATACAGCTGATTCACTTTATTTTACAGCAGAAACTAACACAACATTGTAAAGCAATTATACCCCAATAAAGATATTAAAAAAATTGAAATGGTGAAAGGGGAATAGACATGAAGGAGAAGTAGAGGAAATTACGAGAAAGAGGATAAGCAATAGATGTTGATAGAATGATATCAAAACTGTTTAGCAAACTGATTAAGCTTGTGGGCTGAGGAGCCTGAGGCTGCCTAAATTCAAATTCAAGATCAGCCACTTCCTAACTGTATGACCTCGGACAAGTTACTTAATCTCCCTGTATTTTAGTTTCCTCATTTGTAAAATGGAAATAATAATAGTACCTACCTCACAGGGTTATTGAGAAAATTGATTGAGTTAACATATTGAAAGCACCTAGTATAGTTCCTGGCACAGGGTAAGCACTCAGTAAATGTTGGCTATTATTTTTATTATATGCCAACAAGAGAGAAAAGTCAAACCATACTACCAGCGGGTTCCAAAATAGCTATAATGAAGGAAAAGAATTATAAGAGTTATGCTAACGCTAAACGAGAAAATAGATACCTGAGCAAGTCTTAGGAAGGTTCAAATAAGGAAACACTGAAAATCTATATTGCTGACTTTTGATACCAGGACTGGGAGATGACTGTTGCAAAATCTTTGCCTGTAACAATTAAGCTGTTTTGAATAGTGCAGGTATCTGGCTCTGCCTGGGTGAGGTAGCCACCTGATATTTTACATAAATATCTTGATGTCATGATCAAAGAATCCCTGATCTCTGGCCTCATGGACATGAAAACAGCAAATGCATATTAGCAAATGCAGTTGACTGAGCCCTGTGCTTTTTCTTAAAGATTGACTTTGGGGTTTACAGTTCACCAGGTTAATAAGAAGCTAGATGTTTCTGGTAAAGAGAAAAAAATTGCCTCACCACAAAGCTGCAGACACATTTCTCAAAGTTTTCAGAAATGTGTTTCTTGAACCTGGTCTATCCTCTGAATA